>NC_085873.1:54326437-54331437 GCF_034702125.1 Engraulis encrasicolus | reverse complement strand
AGGTAAGAGTGTTGTTAGCCCCAGGGCTGGTGGTAAGAGTGTTGTTAGCCCCAGGGTTGGTGGTAAGAGTGTTGTTAGCCCCAGGGTTGGTGGTAAGAGTGTTGTTAGCCCCAGGGTTGGTGGTAAGAGTGTTGTTAGCCCCAGGGTTGGTGGTAAGAGTGTTGTTAGCCCCAGGGTTGGTGGTAAGAGGGAGTGTTGTTAGCCCCAGGGTTGGTGGTAAGAGTGTTGTTAGCCCCAGGGCTGGTGGTAAGAGTGTTGTTAGCCCCAGGGTTGGTGGTAAGAGTGTTGTTAGCCCCAGGGTTGGTGGTAAGAGTGTTGTTAGCCCCAGGGTTGGTGGTAAGAGTTAGTGTTGTTAGCCCCAGGGTTGGTGGTAAGAGTTAGTGTTGTTAGCCCCAGGGTTGGTGGTAAGAGGGAGTGTTGTTAGCCCCAGGGTTGGTGGTAAGAGTGTTGTTAGCCCCAGGGTTGGTGGTAAGAGGGAGTGTTGTTAGCCCCAGGGTTGGTGGTAAGAGTGTTGTTAGCCCCAGGGTTGGTGGTAAGAGTGTTGTTAGCCCCAGGGTTGGTGGTAAGAGTGTTGTTAGCCCCAGGGTTGGTGGTAAGAGGGAGTGTTGTTAGCCCCAGGGTTGGTGGTAAGAGGGAGTGTTGTTAGCCCCAGGGTTGGTGGTAAGAGTGTTGTTAGCCCCAGGGCTGGTGGTAAGAGTGTTGTTAGCCCCAGGGCTGGTGGTAAGAGTGTTGTTAGCCCCAGGGCTGGTGGTAAGAGTGTTGTTAGCCCCAGGGTTGGTGGTAAGAGTGTTGTTAGCCCCAGGGTTGGTGGTAAGAGTGTTGTTAGCCCCAGGGTTGGTGGTAAGAGGGAGTGTTGTTAGCCCCAGGGTTGGTGGTAAGAGTGTTGTTAGCCCCAGGGCTGGTGGTAAGAGTGTTGTTAGCCCCAGGGCTGGTGGTAAGAGTGTTGTTAGCCCCAGGGTTGGTGGTAAGTGAGTGTTGTTAGCCCCAGGGTTGGTGCACTGTTGTGGTACCAGGTTGCCGAGTTTCAGACGACACATGGGGGGTGTGGGGTTGGTTGGGAGAAGTCAGAAGAGTGTTATAGGAATTATGACAGTTCTGCCATTAAGACTCAGAGAGAGGAATTCGTATTTAACGATTTAATGTTATCATAGTTGACAATGGAATTGGCATAAGTAGACAGTATTTGGCGTAGGTCCAATCATCAGCCCGGGATCTTGCGCTGGCGGATCCAGTAGAGCCTGCCGTAGCCGTGCTGCAGGAACTGGACCTTTAACCTCCCGGACAGGAAGACTGGACCCAACTGGTGGCGGTGGGGATGGAGGAGGAGATTTCGGACCGGCCAAGCCTAAGCCAGCAAGAGAAGAGAGTTAGACACGTCGCTATAAAGGAAATGGCAGCCGCTGATTGGCTCTGCGAAATGCACAGCTGACCTGAGTCTTCCTGGCAGAACTAACGCAGGCTACAGGTATAAAGTCGATTGATTGATCTTTTAATCAGCCATTTCTGTTTTCCAAAACAAAAAGCAACTACCAACAACAACTAACAACTTAGAGTTCGGGACATAGCTGCTGCAGTACGTCAAACAGTTTCAAATGCAGACGTTTCAACTCTACTGCACTTTATGTCTGTCCTGTGGTATATGTTCTTGCTGTCCAGATGTGCTTATGTCTTGCTGCACACCTAATCACCCCTTTGGGGGACAATACAGTTGAAAAGTTGAAGTTCACTACCCTCCTTCAATAGATTGTCTTATCCTGTTCATATTGTATGAGTAAATGAATGAATTGTCTGATTTATTAACACTCATATCCTCCCCTGTCTGTTTGTCCCCTGTAGTTCTACCACCCCCTGTCAGGGTTGACTATTTTTGCATTACATTTGCAATAATAAAGTATGTTATGACTAAATCAAATTAATTGCCTGATTTAATTGATAATCAGCAATCACATATTCCTTTTTCTATTTGTCACCAAAGTTCTACCACCCTCTGTCAAGGTTCACTGTTTTTGCATTACATTTATGACTAAATCAAATGAATTGTGTGAATCCATTGAAGATTAACTATCATATCCTCCCTCGTCTTTTTGTGAATTGTCTGAATTTTGATATTCTGAATTGAAATTTGATATTTATTGATATCCTCCCCCGTCTGTTTGTCCCCTGTAGTTCTACCACCCTCTGTCAAGGTTCACTGTTTTTGCATTACATTTATGACTAAATCAAATGAATTGTGTGAATCATATCCTCCCCCTGTCTGTTTGTCCCCTGTAGTTCTACCGGCCCCTGAACATCCGCGTGGCGCTGGTGGGTCTGGAGGTCTGGAGCGACTCGGACAAGTGTGCCGTGTCCCAGGACCCCTTCACCACGCTGCACGAGTTCCTGGACTGGAGGAAGCTCAAGCTGCTGCCCACAAGACCACACGACAACGCCCAGCTGGTCAGGTGAGAAACGCACGCACGCACACACACATGCTACCATGCCCACTAGACCGCACGACAACGCCCAGCTGGTCAGGTGAGAAACGCACGCACACACACACACATGCTACCATGCCCACTAGACCGCACGACAACGCCCAGCTGGTCAGGTGAGAAACTCAAGCTGCTGCCCACAAGACCACACGACAACGCCCAGCTGGTCAGGTGAGAAACTCAAGCTGCTGCCCACGAGACCACACGACAACGCCCAGCTGGTCAGGTGAGAAGCTCAAGCTGCTGCCCACGAGACCACACGACAACGCCCAGCTGGTCAGGTGGGAGATGCATGCACGCTACTATGAGTGCGTCTTAATATGTGACCTTGCCTCCTCCACTTGCGCTTGTCTCCTCGCCCCGCCTCCTGGCCCCTCCTCCGTGGAGAAAACGATAAAGTTTCCCAGCTGTCAGCCTAGCCACAACAACTTTTGAGGGACTGTTTTTCATTCACCATCCTGATTGCAAATGAGAAGAAGACTCTAAAATTGAGCTTTTGCAAGATATTGAAATATAATGCTGTTGTCAGTGATGTCATCATGACGAGAAGCGAGTGGAGGAGGCAAGTGGAGGAGGCAAGGTCGCATATTAAGATGCACTCATTGCTTTGTCAAAGAATGATACACATGCTACCATGCCAAGGAGTGATACACACACGCTACCATGTCAAGGAGTGTGTTACACACACGCTATCATGTCAAGGAGTGATACACACACGCTACCATGTCAAGGAGTGATACACACACGCTACCATGCCAAGGAGTGATACACATGCTACAATGCCAAGGAGTGATACACACACTACCATGCCAAGGAGTGATACACATGCTACCATGCCAAGGAGTGATACACACACTACCATGTCAAGGAGTGATACACACACGCTACCATGTCAAGGAGTGATACACACACGCTACCATGTCAAGGAGTGATACACACACTACCATGCCAAGGAGTGTGTTACACGCACGTTACCATGCCAAGGAGTGATACACGCACGTTACCATGCCAAGGAGTGATACACGCACGTTACCATGCCAAGGAGTGTGTTGTACGCACGGTACTGTGCCACAGAGTGGGTTGTACTTAACAGCAATGCTAATGCCCAGTTGGTCAGGTGACACACACACGCATGCTACCATATCAAGCAGTGTGTTGCGCGCACAATACCATGTCAAGGAATGTGTTGCAGGCACAGTACCATGTCAAGGAATGTGTTGCAGGCACAGTACCATGTCAAGGAATGTGCTATGCTCCCAGCCAATGATATGGGGAGGACGGAGAGCTTTCAAATCTGTTAGTCACAGATAGTCTGCCCTTAGCATAGCTCACCAGTATACAGTATATCCTGTGTCTCAGATGGCACGCTTGTGTACTTCGGGCACTATGCTTCAGTGTGTGATTAATACTTGTGTACTTCGGGCACTATGTTTCAGTGCGTAATTAATGTGCCATACACATGAACACTGAGGTGCACAACTACTACACCAGTGGTGCTCAAACTGTGGTGCGTGTACCACTGGTGGTACTTGAGACATCTCTGGTGGTACTTGGAAGAATTCTTTTTTTGTGCATTGATTTGAAGGCTGATCAAGTTGTTGCAGTTGAAAATGTCTCTTCGGTATCACATTTTGTAATATTGAATTGTATGAATCTGAAAACATAATGCAGAATAATACTAGGCAAGCAAGAAATTTAAAAACAAACTTGCACTGAATGTGACCGTGTATTAACTGGCAAAAGTGAATCTGGAAGGCCTTTACTGCAATATTCTAATGTTGGTTGTCAAGGTGGTGCTCGGAGACCTCAATATTTTCTCAGGTGGTACTTCACACAAAATGTTTGAGTACACCATTTGATATCCAGCACCAGTCTCCCCTCAGCACGGCTCATCAGTCTTCTGACTGAAAATAAGAAATCTGGGTGAATGACTCACAGCAGATGTAGATTTGTAGTTGTTCCACTAACTTTTTGTATGTGTATGTGTCTCCATGTTTTGTGTAAGCTTACTTGGCCCACCCAGTATTGCACCAGACTGCTGTAACTATCCAGTGCTAAAAAAAGTAGCTGTAGTAGCAAGCAAGTGTTGTTATACTTTGTACTTAATTTGTCATTTTCTTTCTCCGTTTTCTGCAGTGGCGTGTACTTCCAGGGCACCACCATCGGCATGGCACCCATCATGAGCATGTGCACAGCTGAGCAGTCAGGTGGCATCGTCATGGTGAGTGGAATCTTGGCAGTCCAAGCTGCTTCCATGGAGACGAGACAGGAATAATGGAGCTGGGCTTGATGTTCCCCGTCTGGGACTGAGAGATGGGGATTAAAATAAAGAGGCACTGCCAGCCTAGATGCACTGCCAGCCTAGATCTAAGATGAGATGTTTAACTGATTCAGCAACTTCACAGTTTAACCAAGATTAATCATATTCAGAATCATATTATCATGTGAAATCCACATTTACATAATCGTTTCTGTACAGCATGCCTGTGGTCTGTGTTTGCATGTGTATCTGTGTGGGAGAGAGAAAGA
>NC_085873.1:54306437-54323937 GCF_034702125.1 Engraulis encrasicolus | reverse complement strand
CCGCGGAGGATGCATCATGACCCCCTCCACAGGGTGAGTCCAATATCATGATCCTCTAATATAGTGGTTTTCAAAGTGGGGGCCGGGAACCCCTGGGGGGGCCGCGAAGGGGTGCTAGGGGGGCCGCGGCAGGTTGGAAGAAAAAGTATAGCAAAAAATAATAATAATTTATTAATGAATGTACACCAAAATAAGCAAAAATAAACTAAATAATATTCCCATCAGTTGAGAACTGCATTATAATAATCTATTTCATCTCTGAATTCTGTAAATTATATATCCAAATGGGGCACTGACACTCAGATCGAGACTGTGGTTGTGAAAAAGAGTACACAAAAAAAAAAGTCTATCGGTGTATGGGGGGCCTTGGCACGACCCGTGTCAGGGGGGCCTTGGCTGGAGTCTATCGGTACATTTGGGAACCCCAGCTCTAATATCATGACCCCCTCTTCTGGGTTAATCCAATATCATGACCCTCTGAAGCAGGGGGTGGGGAACCTTTTTTCATAAGAGGGGCCACTTCAAATTCCTCCAAAGAGCTATAAAAGTCTTCAGTGGGCCACCGTACTATGAACACAAACACGGATTCCCTCCTGCACTTTAGGCCTTTACTGAAGGCAGCCAGCCACCTTTAAAACAGACCCCACCTTCTCAGACCGTGATGATTAAGTTCAATGCTGCATTCAGGTGTCATACAAGCATCAGTAAATGGCATCAGTGCCCTATTTTTTGGTACTTGCCGATACCGATACCACCATTTTTGTGCCGTATCGGGCCCCGGCCGATACTGGTATTGGTATCGGTGCAACACTAATTGTAACTTACACTTCTTAAGGTGATGGAGTCATTTATTTTCTTTCTAGCACTCGGGAGACATGCCAGATACAACAGTTAGGTCAGGTGCGTCATGACCCCCTCTACAGGGTCAGTCCAGCAGGTCAAGTGTGGTGGTCTAATGTGGACTGTGGAAACTAATCTGACAGTTTATTTCACCCTCATAGTATACTTGTTTTCATGTCTATAAAACCAGTATTGAACTAGCCTGGCAAGCCAGACCCGTACAGCAAAAAGCTGTACAAGGGTCTGGGCGAGCTCGGAGAAAGTGTGGGCGGGATAAACGGTTGTCTATCAAAATGCCTTGGCACTCAACGTATCCCCACACACTTCTGTGTAACGTCACAGCTGTCTTACAGAACGTACACACGACACGCCCCTTTGTAGGTGAAACGGCAATTTCGTGCCTTCATAGGAGTGAATGCATGTGATCACCACAGCCACAAACAAGTTTACTAATAAGTCGTGTTTTCACTTACACAGTTTAAAAAAGCCTCGTTTTCAACCACATGGCCCTCCTTGATCAACCAGCAGAATGTTGAGCAATTTGGGGCTTGTTAAATGGTTATATTTATGGTTGTTGTCAACATGGCATGTTCAGTGTTAGTTACACCCTTACACTACCTAGCTGTATACCCATAGAACTAATACACGGATGTGTTATTGACGATAGGTTGGCTAGCCGCTAGCTCGGTAGACTAGGTGTCATTCCCATCTATTTAGTAAGCTACGTTCTGTTTAGTAAGCTAGACGTTCAAAGCTCCCAAATGTCTTTTTTAATGGCATGTGTCTTATTAGAAATTGGGGCAGCAATTTCATTCTACACCTACAACAGTGGTCTGATAATAGCGTGTGACTATCTGGTTCTGTAAAATGCTCAAATTAGCTTACCGAGCTAGCTTAAAACATCGAATGATCAAATGGTAATGTGTAGTGATCTATTTGTGTCTGATAAGTTCATGGTGTATTTTTACATCAATCCATGTCAGCCACGAAATGTATTATCATCCAGGCTCTTTAAATTAAGTAAAAACTTTCGTGCTGTAAGTAGCACGGACGGCCGCCATGTGTCTTCTCAGAAAGTTTCCTGTGTTTACTAGGTAGCTCGGCCCCCCATCTCGCTCCTCGCGATTTGATTGGCCCTGTCATCGGATAACTTTCAGCCTCGCAAAACGACCGGGGTCCGCTAGACTGCCCCCGGGAGCAAATTCAATTCATGCAGTCGCTAGGGGCGTCTAGATTTCTAGGCTAGTATTGAACCATTATATTTTGCAATCTTGGTTTTTGGACCGTTGTGTTGTCTTCGAACTATATGAATGTACATTAAGTTGTTATTACTCTGTGAATTAGAATTAGAATCAGAAATCACAAAAACCTTACCGTGTTGAAATGGGAACTTTCGAGATGGTCTCACTTCGCATTCCATGTCCGCAAGTCCACTCGTGTCAATTTCCCAAAGCCCCTGGTGTTCATTATGACATGAGTGGGTAAACTATAAATGCTAATTCATCCACCCCCCCCGAGGGGAGCGCCTGGGTCGAACTGGTCACCACCCTGTGGGTCATTAGCCCCAAATTGAGGTTTCTGGCTGCAGTTCCACAAATGAAGTCTTAAATCTTTCTACCCCTCCAGGAATGGCTCTCTCTCTCTCTCTCTCTCTCTCTCTCTCTCTCTCTCTCTCTCTGTCTCTCTCTCTCTCTCTCTCTCTCTCTCTCTCTGTGTCTCTCTGTCTCTCTCTCTCTCTCTCTCTCTCTCTCTCTCTCTCTCTCTCTCTCAGCTGTTGTTAACCTCCCTCCAGGTCACTCTGCCTGGGTGCAGACTGAGTGAGTGTTACTGAACAGGAAGGAAGGGCTCTGATTGCTATCATATGTAAACATTCGTACACGTGGAATTCATTGGTAATTTATTGCTTGTCGTTATTTTTTTCCTCACAGAGCAATTTGGTGTCCTTTGTGCTCTTGTTGGGGGTCAAAGGGGTGGAGTCAGGGGAAGCTAACACAGCTGTTGTGAATGCCCTGTGGTGATGGAGCTAGCTTGAAGAATGAATAATGGCCGGCCATTTGAGCCCAACCCATTGCCGTTGACATTGTGCTTGCTTATGTTGGAACAATAGTCCAAGGTCTCTCCCTGAAGCGTGGCTTTTTGGACAGAAATCACACTCCCTAGATGAGCGGCCGAGGTCATTCCCTGGTGAAGCAGTCCCTTCTGAGAGGCAGCTCACCCATAAATGATGCGTGTGTCCTTATGGCACCTGAGTCCAGCCACAGGCCAGTGGGAGGGCATTGCCAACCACTGGCTAATAGGAGGGGTCCCAGCACTGGCCAGTGCCAAGAGATGCTCAGCTCTGAAGGCGTTCAGGGTCCCGTCTCGGTAAAGACATGCTCCAGGGTCCCTACTGGCAGGGAAGCTGACGCTGGGGGGGACAAAGGGGTGTGTTGTCCCGGGCCCAGGGAGAAAGGGGGCCCAGTATTGGGTCTTCATTACATTTTATGTATTGGGTCAGGGGCCCATTTAGTTGAATTAGTCCCGGGCCTGGCCAAAGCTGCCGGCGGCCCTGTCTACTGGGTTAAGACATGCTCGGCGTCCAGGGTCCCTACTGGGTTAAGACGTGCTCGTCGTCCAGGGTCCCTACTGGGTTAAGACATGCTTGGCGTCCAGGGTCCCTACTGGGTTAAGACATGCTTGGCGTCCAGGGCCCCTACTGGGTTTAAGACATGCTTGGCGTCCAGGGCCCCTACTGGGTTAAGACATGCTTGGCGTCCAGGGTCCCTACTGGGTTAAGACATGCTTGGCGTCCAGGGTCCCTACTGGGTTAAGACATGCTTGGCGTCCAGGGCCCCTACTGGGTTAAGACATGCTTGGCGTCCAGGGCCCCTACTGGGTTAAGACATGCTTGGCGTCCAGGGCCCCTACTGGGTTAAGACATGCTTGGCGTCCAGGGCCCCTACTGGGTTAAGACATGCTCGGCGTCCAGGGTCCCTACTGGGTTAAGACATGCTCGGCGTCCAGGGTCCCTACTGGGTTAAGACATGCTCGGCGTCCAGGGTCCCTACTGGGTTAAGACATGCTCGGCGTCCAGGGTCCCTACTGGGTTAAGACATGCTTGGCGTCCAGGGCCCCTACTGGGTTAAGACATGCTTGGCGTCCAGGGCCCCTACTGGGTTAAGACATGCTTGGCGTCCAGGGCCCCTACTGGGTTAAGACATGCTTGGCGTCCAGGGCCCCTACTGGGTTAAGACATGCTTGGCGTCCAGGGCCCCTACTGGGTTAAGACATGCTCGGCGTCCAGGGTCCCTACTGGGTTAAGACGTGCTCGGCGTCCAGGGTCCCTACTGGGTTAAGACGTGCTCGGCGTCCAGGGTCCCTACTGGGTTAAGACATGCTCGGCGTCCAGGGTCCCTACTGGGTTAAGACGTGCTCGGCGTCCAGGGCCCCTACTGGGTTAAGACATGCTCGGCGTCCAGGGTCCCTACTGGGTTAAGACGTGCTCGTCGTGACATGCTCGGCGTCCAGGGCCCTGGCTGATGCAACGAGCTCCACCGCTTGTGCTGGATACCTAATCGCTTGTTTGGCTTGGCTGGTGGCCATGAAAAGCAGGGGAACCCTATTCTGTATGTATGATAAAACAACACCGCTGCTTGCCAGAGAGCAGTGTGCTCAAGGCCGAAGGAGCAAGCTGAAGAAAACACCAGTCCTAGAAGAAAATCAACAGACAGAGATGCACAAACAAATAAATAACGCTAGATAAGTGAAAAAGAAGTTTGCCCACACAAACCTCCCACAGCCTGTAGCAGCTTTCTTTTTGACCCCTCCCTTCTCCCTCTCTCTATTTCTCTCTACCTCTCTCTCTTTCTCTCCCTCTCTCTCCCTCTCTCTCTCCCTTCCCCCTTTCCCTCTCACTCTCTCCCTGTTGCTTTGCTCCCAGCAGACAGCACAGTCACAGACAGTTTTATTGTCAGATTGCACCCATGCCGACTTTGTAGAGCACAGTCCCTGATACAATAAATACCTAATCCTAACACTGGACACCCCTTGCAGCTCAGTCTAATGCCACATGGGGCAATATACTCCCCTCGTAGCTCAGTCTAATGCCACATGGGGCAATATACACCCCTCGTAGCTCAGTCTAATGCCACATGGGGCAATATACTCCCCTCGTAGCTCAGTCTAATGCCACATGGGGCAATATACTCCCCTCGTAGCTCAGTCTAATGCCACATGGGGCAATATACTCCCCTCGTAGCTCAGTCTAATGCCACATGGGGCAATATACTCCCCCTTAGGTGCCCCATAGCAGGGTGGTGGTTTTAGGGAGGAGGGGCCAGCAGAGCACTGGAGGTGGGGCCAGCAGAGCAGTTGCATCACAGTGGGTTTACATACAGTGTTGAATCTCGCCCTCAAACCCGTGCCTGCAGTTCACCTAGGGAGCGCTGTCGAGACAGCAGAGGTCATAAGGCTGGCGCTAATAACTGACAATTGTGCTCGCTGTCTGCTGAAACTTGACAATATTACTGTAAGTTCTGTGAAACCAATGTGGATTCAATTAAATGTACAATAACATGGGAGTTATGTCCTTCTGATTTCCTACAGCTTTGGCATTTATGAGTCAGGCTCCGCTAGCATCTTGCTAACAAAATTGCTTTACGGCCGTCGTGATCACAGCAATGCAGCTGGCCGACCAATCCAAACGCAGTGTGTGAAGCCACTCGTGACGTCATATTGACAATAAAGACGTATTTTACAAAGATCCAGCAAGTTTAAACATTTAAACTAACTGCTGTTTGAAAGGATAATCTATCCTGCCTTTTGGAAAAATAAAATGAAACGATGATACCAATTCTCTCCCAAAGCAATGGCAGCATCGTGGTTGAGCTCCATGGGACCACATTCATTTCAACAGCCTCTGCGCTCCTTGGCGCTCCTCTGCGCTGTCTGGATGGCGCCACTTAGTGGACAGTACCACCCGGAAAAAGTAGCGAGATTGCTCTCTCGTACTACCCATAAACACTCTCTGAGTTGCATGCTCTGCTGGGTCCTCCTCCAAACCCACTCCACTATGGACACATAGGGTCCATTCGAATCGGGGAAGGCAGCTGTCCTTCCAGTGAGCTAAGTGGACATCGAGTCATGAAGTGTGGATCGAAACGAAAAATTGCTTTATTTCCTCCCTTGGCAGTTGACTGCATTTGTGGGCGTAACAGGGATATTTGAGGGCAGCATCAGATGCTGACTTCGCTGCCTTGGTACCCAACATGCTGTGCGCCACCTCCCTCTCAACCGGAAACCTGAAAAACAAACATGGCTACTACCTAAGCTACTACCTTATCATACTCTTTATTCTGAAGATATTCTATGTAGATATTGAAAATCGAATGGATGAATCAACATTGTAGTATCTAAATATGCCGTCCCTAGATCTATTTATAGCCTATTTTACGATTCCGCCGTCTGACGATCATTCACCGTTCAAATAGCATGTGTAAGCTAAGCGCTAACGTGATGAACGTAACTCCCGCCATAGAATCAGCCGTAACATCAAATGCGCAAGGCAGGGCACTCGTTAGTGCGGTTCGTAACGGCTGCCTCATCAGCTAACTTCACCTATCTGATCACTGACCTGTTTATGTAGGAGGGGAGTCATCGAGTCACTGCCTTCCGTTTCGAATTGACCCATATACCTCTTTCCGGCCAGGGCCTTGCTGGTGCCGGAACCGGTGCTGGTTTCATTCCAGCAGCGGTACCGGCACCGGCACAGCCTCCTTTGAAATGAGGTAATAGTGTCAGGCTCAGCTGTCTAAGGACCATTACCCTTTTAACAAATGAAGGAAGAGATGAGCTTGCTAGTGAATCTGGCATTTAATTTTCACTCCTTTGCAGCCCCGTTTTGCACACGTAGGGAGGAAGCTTCTCTTTCTTTGCCTGAGCTGCTGTCCCCACCGTCTTAAGTTGTGGAGTTTTATGTGCTGATGTTAAAACTCTAAATCACTCTTGTACCTTTTGAAATGTTGTTAAAACATCTTTGTAATGTGCAAGCACACTAGAATGCACGGAAGGACAAACGGCAGAAGTGTCGAACGCTACAAACGCAGGTGCCAATGTCAAGCCCTGCGCTGCCGACTGCAGAAATCTGCACATTAGACTGATATACCTTTCACCTGCAATTGTTTGGCATGCCCTGATGAAGACAATGGGTCGAACCACGTAGGCATGTAGCCAGTATTTAATAAAGGCTTTTTAAACTTTAGTAAGGAGTGCCTCAAATAGTGTTTTTTAATCTTTTCATGGAAGTTTGGACGCCCAAGTTGATTTAGATGAGCACCCTTTTTTACTAACTGGATACAGGACCCAGTGAAGCATTCCCTTTTCTCTTTTTTGTGATCTGCACATTAGACTTGGATTGCATTGAGGGTGCTGGTGCTGGAGCCAAGCCGTTTTTTTTCAGTCTGGCAACAGCAGCAGCACGGGCATGAGCACTACCTCGGTTGAAACGAGGTCATACGTAGTGTCAGCTTCAGCTGTCTAATGACAGACCATTACCCTTTACTGTAAAACAGATGAACCCTCAAGTCTGCACATTCGACTTGGACGCAGCATCCCTGCCTGCAGTGAGGTTCGCTCCTGGCAACCTGTCTGAAATAAACAAAACTACTGCATTGGAGAAAAATGCATTTGTCAAGTTTGATGACAAGCAGAACGGTTTTGTGTGTCTTGATTTATGCTCCAGGCTGGTGGTACGCAGTGTGTTTCCCAACCCCGTGAGAAACTCTCTGCTCAGTGTCTGCTCACGGATGACATCATGACAATCAGCCGTCTCATTCACCTACTACAGTGGAGGGCTGCCATTGGTCAGCTAATATAGTGGAGGGCTGCCATTGGTCAGCTAATAGAGTGGACAGCTGCCATTGGTCACCTAATACAGTGAAAGGCTGCCATTGGTCAGCTAATACAGTGGAGGGCTGCCATTGGTCAGCTAATAGAGTGGAGGGCTGCTATTGGTCACCTAATACAGTGGACAGCCGCCATTGGTCAGCTAATACAGTGGACGACTGCTATTGGTCAGCTAATAGAGTGGAGTGCTGCAATACTCATGAACGGCGTGACGTTTTCCATGTGCGTTACGCCCATTTGTGGGGGAAAACAACCCATGCAAGTCAATTGGTGATGTTGGGGTTTAATAAACGAAAGATACGGACCTGTAGACTACCGTTGTTCTCGCGCAACATGCCGAAAACGTGTTGTGTTGCCGGATATTCAAATAATATAGCCAAACAGACGTGGCTGAAGCATGGAATGTGTTCATTTAGGCTAGCCGATGTAGCATATAAGTCAATGAGACATTCGGTTTGTTTTCACCCATAAAGGGGCGTAACGCAAATTTAAGAGCAAAGTACCCGGATGGCCGTTCATGAGTATGGATTGCCGCATTGTTATTGCATGATGTGATGTGCACCTCATGATGTAATGAGGTGCAGACCGATCCCTCATAATATGACAGTAATTGGGGTGCAGACTGATCCCTCATATCATGACAGTAATTGCTCAGGTTACCCGTTATGGAAACGAGGTCTACGATGGGGGAGCACATTAGGGCAGCGAGTTACTACTGGATCGTTATTCAGCTGTTGTCTTGGTGATGTGTAGAGACCTAGACGTAATCCAACCCCTTTTCTCCTCTGTCTGCTGAAAGGTTCTCCAACCTTTTCCTCTCAAACCCAGACAGCGTAGATATACTGTCTGGCTGGTTCTGCATCGTGAGACTTTTTAGTGGATTCACTGTCCTATGTTGCTACTGCATCCCCATGCAGCTGTTGTCTTGGCGGTGCACAGAGACCTAAACGCAATCCATGACCCTTTCTGTCCTTTCGCCTTTATCTGCTGAAAGGTTCACCAACCTTCTTCCCTCAAAGTCAGACAACTGTATGTTTGTCGCAAATTTGCAGCCCTATATTTAGTTGATAGAAGCTTGCCTAACAGGCTGCCTGACTGCCGTGCCAGGGGGGCGGGGAGCAAAGTCGGATATGAATCAGAGGATGGGTAGAGGCCGGTGGCCAGAGTGAACCGCCCGCCGCCCCTCTGGGGGTCAGCAACGCCCTCTTGAACCGTCTGCCGTCCCTCTGGGGGTCAGCAACGCCCTCTTGCCCACTCCGGTTAATTGCATCTCTGGGGAAATCAGAGCGAGAGGATTCTTTAATATCCTTCAGCCTCACTCAGACAGCCAGCCTTCTCCGAGCTCCTCTGATCATATCATTTAACGGGGAATAACTCGGGAAGAAGCCTGTGTGATGTTGTAGGAAAAAAAGTCTGTTGGCGAGCAAGTTGGGTGCACAGAGCTGATGGTGACTGCCTTTTGGCCCTGCAGGGACATTGGTGACATTCGTAACGGTCCAGTGACATAATTGACGGCGGCAGATTAGATTAAGCATCAGCTTTGCATGCATTTGCACAGCTCAGGGGGACGCTGTTGTTTAAATGGCCTGGGCAGCAAGCTCAGGGGACGCTGTTGTTTAAATGGCCTGGGCAGCAAGCGAGTTTTGCACATTTATTCAGGAGCAGTGAAGGAGTTGGAGGGCAAGAAGGAGGAGGAAGAGGAAGATGAGAAGGAGGAGGAAGAGTTTGAGTAGGAGGAGGAGAAGGAAGAGGAGGAGGAGGAGGAGAAGAGTAGGAGGAGGGGAGGAGAAAGAAGAGGAGGGGTAAGAGGAAAAGGAAGAGGTGGAGTAGGAGGAGGAGGGAGAGGAAGATGAGGAGTAGGAGGAGGAGGAAGAGGAGGGAGAGGAAGATGAGGAGTAGGAGATTATTTTTGCATCATTCTGTTCTGCCTAAATGACTGCACTCTCTGTTGTGCTGCTCAGGGAAGGTTGTATAAATGAACTGGGCAGCAAGCGTGTGTTTTGAAAGGGAAATTCATCCAGCGGAGTCAGGAGAGGAGGAAGAGGAGGAGGAGGAAGGGGAGGAGGAGAAGAGGAGGAGGAGACTATATTTGCATCATTCTGTTCTGCCTAAATGACTGCACTGCCTGTTCCTCATCAGTGGACACTCATCCATCAATTTAACAGCAGAAGATTCACAAGACACAGGGGCACTGCAGACAAGCAAGTGAGAACTAGTGCCTTTCCCATCCCAGCGAATCTCTGTGGCCCACAGAAAATGATGTTTTTTCTATTACAGCTCTTTTGTTCAGCACTGAAAAGGTCTGAGACAAACCTCATGCACACTGCCTCTCATTGCCTTAAGCGAGGCAAAGTGCACTAACATGGCATATCTCGTGCCCTCTCTTGTCACGGCACAGTCAGGGGGCTTGATGGTTTGCCACAGTCTAAGATACTCTGGCAGGGTGCTTTTGATGGAGTATGAGTTGGTTTTGGATAGAGAGCAAGGAAGGCAAATGTGGTGTCAAAGATAAAGGGTTTTCAGAGGTGGTGGTTTGTGGTAGTGTGGTGGGCAGGGGTTGCCAGCTGCTATCGAGGTTGTTTTCTCTGGATAAAAAACAGTGTTTTCTCAACCTCAGAAACACAACAACATGACAGGCATTGCCATAAACCACCCACACAGCTGTCTCTAGCTCCAGCACCCCCTCACCCCCACTGCCTTACTCTTATCTCTCCTCTCGTCTTTCTCTAATCATCTCTAGCTCCCCCCCCAAACACACCCCACCCTTACCTCTCCTCTCCTCGTCCTCCTGTCCTCTCCCTTCATCTCAGCTCCTTCAAAGTGGGTTTGTGCTGCTAGAACAGCAAGTTCAATCGTCTCCTTTGGAACCTGCACTCAGAATGTTATTGTTATGTGAGGCGCAAGGGCAGCCCCCATCCGACCTTGGGGTCAACTGCATGCAGTTTGAGGTCACCTTTACCAACTGCCCAACTCCACAGCCTCCAGATCCTTCCCAGCCTCCAAGAAATCGTCATGCTACCCACCCCACCCCCAAACATCACCCCACCCCACCCAGCCCACTCGCACCCCCAAACATCACCCCACCCCACCCAGCCCACCCCACCCCCAAACATCACCCCACCCCACCCAGCCCACTCACACCCCCAAACATCACCCCACTCCACCCCCAAACATCACCCCACCCCACCCAGCCCACTCCCCTCCGAAAACATCACCCCACCCCACCCAACCCCACCCCACCCCAAAACATCACCCCACCCCACCCAGCCCACTCGCACCCCCCAAACATCACCCCACCCCACTCCCACCCCCAAACATCACCCCAGCCCACCCCACCCCCAAACATCACCCCACCCCACCCAGCCCACTCGCACCCCCCAAACATCACCCCACCCCACCCCCCCAAACATCACCCCACCCCACCCCCAAACATCACCCCACCCCAACCAAGCCCACTCCCACCCCCAAACATCACCCCACCCCCAAACATCACCCCACCCCACCCAGCCCACCCCACCCCCAAACATCACCCCCACCCACCCAGCCCACTCGCACCCCCAAACATCACCCCACCCCACCCCACTCCCCT
This sequence comes from Engraulis encrasicolus, assembly GCF_034702125.1. Taxonomy (NCBI): domain Eukaryota; kingdom Metazoa; phylum Chordata; class Actinopteri; order Clupeiformes; family Engraulidae; genus Engraulis; species Engraulis encrasicolus. The sequence continues at coordinate 54,312,626 of NC_085873.1, read as the reverse complement.
CCTCCACTACATCACCCCACCCCACCCAGCCCACTCGCACCCCCCAAACATCACCCCACCCCACCCAGCCCACCCCACCCCCAAACATCACCCCACCCCACCCAGCCCACTCGCACCCCCAAACATCACCATACTCATGAACGGCCATCCGGGTACTTTGCTCCTAAATGTGCGTTACGCCCATTTATAGGGGAAAACAAACCGAATGTCCACCCCCCCCTCCTCCCCTCCACAGCATCACCCCACCCCACCCCACCCCACCCCACCACTACATCACCACACCACCACCCTCCCCTCCTCCTCTGCACCCCCCTCCTCCACTGCGGAGAGGAATAAAAGTTGGGCCAGCAGTGAGGTCATTTGAAAACACTCAGGACGTCATCCTGCTGCATGAGTCTATAATGTGCTGCATGTGGAGAAGCAACCAGAGAGGAGTGTTGATTTGGGAGGGGAGGACAAGCGATAGGAGAGGAGGTCATATGGGGGGGGGGGGGACGGGGGGGGGACGTTACAGGAGGGGGGGGACAAGCGATAGGAGAGGAGGTCATATGGGGGGGGGGGGGTTACAGGAGGAGGGGAGGACAAGCGATAGGAGAGGGGGTCATGTTTGAGTGCATGGGGGGAGGACAAGCGATAGGAGAGGGGGTCATGTTTGAGTGCATGGGGGGGGTTACAGGAGGGGGAGACGAGCGATAGGAGAGGGAGGGGGTCATGTTTGAGTGCATGGGGGGCGGGGGATTACAAGAGGGGGGAGAGACGAGCGATAGGAGTGGGGGTCATGTTTGAGTGCATGGATGGAGTCGGGGGGGGCACATCTTGTTTTACAGGAGGGAGGACGGGCGATCTGGTTGAGTGCGTGGATATACTGGATATACGCAGGGGGTGGGGGGGGGTCATGTTGTTAAATGGCTGAGTTGAAGAAAGGCTTCACAGGGCTGCAGTGCATACAGTTCAGACTGGACAGGCACATCTGTTGGAGTGTAGGAGGAGAGAGGGAAGGAGATCAAATCCCTTGGAGGAGGAGAGAGAGAGGGAAGGAGATCAAATCCCTTCTGGAGAAGGAGAGCGAGAGGGAAGGAGATCAAATCCCCTTACAGTAATATGAATGGGACAAGAGCGTCTGGCACGCAACAGTTGCTCCCCCCTGCTGAATATTTCTGGAAATGTAATGGCGTCCTTGGAAGAGTAATTAGTCTTGTGACCCATATATTCCCCTTTGCTATCACCCAGTGACCTGTATTTACTGTTTTTACAATCGTCTGCTACAGCACTCTGACAACAGATGGAAATAATTGTGTCTGCCACTCAAGCGTTCTTCCAAGGAAGCGTAAAATGTGTTTGAAATGCTATATGCGAGGTTGAGAGGTTTGTTCAGAGAGCATGAGGATAAGTCCATCAGCTATAGCAATATAGTGAGAGTATCAGAGACTGTTTCTATATATACTGTAAAGGCATTCTTCCACATACAGCCGTGTCGTGCTGTGTCGTGTCAAGCTGAGTGGTAGTGTTCTGTCAGCCTGGTTAATGTTTCCATTACAAACCCTTTTCCCCGGTGTATAGTTGGAGTTACCTTTTCAACGTTGTCTCGTAGCATTACTTAACATAGGCTAGTTGACTAGCGTACGGCAGACGGATGTCTAATCTATCGAAGTAAGCTATACATACTTTGAGCAGGATCATATTTGGATACTACAATGTTCATTTTCAGCTTCAATTTTAATATCAAATAAATAAAGTGTCAAACTAAAGACAAGTCTAATTTAGTTGATCGGGTGGCCACCCTGATTGTTTATTTTAATATACCATTGTAGGGCAGCTGATGCACCGTATTCTGGATAGTAGATAGCGACAGTAGCCTACTGAAAAACGAGGGCTGGTTTTCCAGATGTGCCGTGCTGTACTTGGCTAATCAACTTGGCCAAGTCATGTCGTGTTGAGGTGTATCGGGTAGAAAACGGGCAGTGGAAAAAGGCCTTTTGTCTCTGCAGTGCAGGTGTTTATCTTGACAGAGCTTCATCAGTGTGTGTGGCTGTGAGTCTGTTTATTTGTGGGCGTGTCTGCCGTTTTTGTTTATTTCCTTGTGAGACACTGTGAATATTTTTCCACTCTCTCTCTCCATCCTCTTGCTTGTTTTCTCTGAGCCATAAGGAACTGCGGGGAGAGTGTGTTGTGTTGTGCGGTGGGTAAGCAGAACATTAAAATTCATGTGTGTGTGTGTGTGTGGGGGGGGGGGTTTGATGGGATAGCCCAAGAGCTTTGGTTACTTATGGGGACCTATGTGCACGTGTGTGTGTGTGCGTAGGAGTTTGTTTGTATTGTTTGTGTGTGTGTTTGGTTCCTGGAGGAATACAACACTTTGGTTACTCTCAAGAAGGAAACTTCCCTACACTCTTGCCTCTTTTTATTGACACATCATTGCAACAAAATACATGCAGTCGGTAGCAGTATACACACATGCACACAGATATTTAAGCAATATGACACGAGTGGGGGGGATGAGCTTAGTGGATATCCTCCCGCGTGTGGTTCGTTCATCGGCAATCACGCCTAGGAGGATATCTGTTAACATCATCCCGACCACAAGGGTCCTATTGCTTTTACACAACAGGTCCTTTTGTCAACATAACAATAATAATAATAATAATAATAATAATAATAATAATAATAATAATAATAATAATAATAATAATAATAATAAACAGCAAAGTACCTTTTCCACTATCCTGTTCCACTCTCCTGTTTGATTATTTTGCACATGCCTATCAGTTCCTACGCTCAGGAAAATAGTTCCGAACTGTCAGTGCAGGTTGCTATGCAACTTGATATTATTTGTAAACATTTATCTATCTGCACGTTTCCGTGGACTGTCACTGTAAAGCCGCTGAGATATGATGCATATGATCTCTCTCTTTCTCTCTGGGACTGTGGAGAAGTCCACCCTCTCTCACTCTGCTCATCTCTCTCTCTCTCTCTCTCTCTCTCTCTCTCTCTCTCTCTCTCTCTCTCTCTCTCTCTCCTCTGCTCTCTCTCTCTCTCTCTCTCTCTCTCTCTCTCTCTCTCTCTCTCTCTCTCTCTCTCTCTCTCTCTCTCTCTCTCTCTCTTCTCACTCTGCTCCAAGAACAATATTAAAAACACATCCTCCTCCTCTTCCTCCTCCTCCTCCTCCTCCTCTTCCTCTTCCTCCTCCTTTCCATCCTCTATCTTCCTCATCCTCCTCTTCCTCCTCCTCGTCCTCCTCATCTTCCTCTTCGTCCTCCTCCTCTTCCTCTTCTTCTTCGTCCTCCTCCTCCTCTTCCTCCTCCTCCTCCTCTTCCTCTTTTTCCTCCTCCTGCTCCTCCTCTTCCTCCTCCTGCTACTCATCCTCTTCCTCTTCTTCCTCCTCCTCCTCCTCCTCCTCCTCCTCCAGTTCCCATTGTTGTTTTGGATTTATGGAGCTTGCATGGGGGAGAGTTGTTGTCAGGGAGATTTCTTATGAGCTGGGGAATCGTAAATTTCTCTTATCGCTGTCCCCCTCTCCCCTTGGTTGGTGTCAGACATTACTGTTCTCCTCTCCCCTTGGCTGGTGTCAGACACAGCTCTGGGTGAGAGGCCCCCAAGGCAGTGCCCTCAGATTTCACGGGTTAAACACACTTATTCATGCTGACATACTGTACACTTATTTATGCTGACGCACTCTATGTTCGTCCCAAAAATCAGTGGTGGGTGGACGACCCTCAACTGGCCAGATTAGGGACAGCTGTTTGACGACCCTCAACTGGCCAGATTAGGGACAGCTGCTTGCTCTGCATTGTCTCCCCAACCCCAACTCCAACCTCTCCCATCGTCTCATATCTCATTTCACTGGATTTGCCCTGTAATTATTTCACTGTGGTGTAATTCTGTGCGTGTGTGTGTGTGTGTGTGTGTGTGTGTGTGTGTGTGTGTGTGTGTGTGTGTGTGTGCGTGTGCGTGTGTGTGTTTTTCGTGTATTCCAGGTATCCGTTTCCAACAGTGGTGTAATTGTGTGTGTGTTCTGTGTGTATTCCAGGTATCCGTTTCCAACAGTGGTGTAATTGTGTGTGTGTTTTGGTTTATTCCAGGTATCCGTTTCCAACAGTGGTGTAATTGTGTGTGTGTGTGTGTGTTTTATTCCAGGTATCCGTTTCCAACAGTGTTCAGCACGTGCAGCAAGAAGGACCTGGCGGCCAGCCTGGAGAAGGGCGTTGGGATGTGTCTGTACAACATGCCCGAGGTCAAGGTGCTGTACGGGGGACAGAAGTGCGGCAACGGATACGTGGAGGAGGGAGAGGAGTGCGACTGTGGAGAGCTAGAGGTAACTAATAGCATCCCGATTACATTGGATCGGCGATTACATTGCATTACATTACATTACGTTATACCATAACTAGCGTCCTGTAGCCTCCTATAGCGTCCCCATTACATTACACTACACTACATTACATTAGCATCTCTATTACATTACATTACGTTACATTACATTACATTACGTAATACCATAGGAGTGCGAATGCGGAGAGCTAGAGGTAACTAGCATCCCGATTATATTACATTACATTACATTACTTTACATTACATTGCGTAATACCACAGTATGAAGTGTATCCACTACTACTGTAGCTACGTGGTGGAGGGAGAGGAGTGTGACTGTGGAGAGCTAGAGGTAACTAGCAGCATTACATTACATTACATTACATTACATTACATTACATTAGCACCCCTATTACATTACATTACATGAGGGAGAGGAGTGCGAATGCGGAGAGCTAGAGGTAACTAGCATCCCGATTATATTACATTACATTACATTACATTACATTACATTGCGTAATGCCACAGTGTTAAGTGTATCTACTACTACTGCGACTGTGGAGAGGTAGAGGTAACTAGCACCCCTATTACATTACATTGCATTCTATTACATTACATTACATTCTATTACATTACATCACATTACAGTGCATAGCATTCTATTACATTACATTACATTACATTACATTACATTACATTATACCGCAGTATAAAGTGTATCCACTACTAGCTACGTCATGGAGGGAGAGGAGTGTGACTGTGGAGAGCTAGGGGTAACTAATAGCATCCCGATTACATTACATTACATTTGTACATCACCCCACCATACAGAAGTATGAAGTGTATCTACAACTAGCTACGTATGTCTAGGAGGGAGAGCAGTGTGACTGTGGAGAGCCAGAGGTAGCTTGAAGCACCCTATAGCGTCCTGTAGCGTCCCCATTACATTACATTACATCACATCACCCCCACCGTGTATAACGGGTATCTGAGTGTTTGCATGTGCAGTGTTAGCTACTACGTGGAGAACTCGAGGGACTGAGCATCACCCCCACCATGCTATAACGGCTATCTGAGTGTTTGCATGTGCAGTGTCAGCTACTATGTGGGCTTGACACTGGCACCTGCCAACCGGCCAAATGCTGGTAAAACTTGGCTGTGGCTAGTAATACTTTCAATGTCACTAGCCAATTTGGCTATCAGCTTATTCCGCGGTATGACGTACGCTTCATAGTAGCCTATTTTCTGTTGTTTGCCCCTTGTGTATCAATTGTTTGTATTCAAGAAAAAGCTCAGTAACTCAGTTTCTATTGGCTTGATATACTTCCATGTAGAAAGCTATACACTCATCTTGCTTTAGCACCTCATCTTCTGAGGTTAGAAGTACACCATCATGATTAAGGGGAAAAAAAAACGATATAAAATCTGTGACTAGTGGAATACCTGAATGGCTAGTGACTCGGGAAAACCACTAGCCGCAGTGGCCGGTGGGTGAAAAAGTTAATGTCAAGCCCTGGCTACTACGTGGAGAACTCGAGGGACTGAGCTGTTCCCCTGCACTCCGCCCTTCGGGTCTCGAACTCACCACCTCCTGGTCAACGCATCAGTGTGGGCAGTCATGGGTGAGCGGTTAGGGCGTCAGACTTGCATCCCAGAGGTTGCCGGTTCGACTCCCGACCCGCCAGGTTGGTGGGGGGAGTAATCAACCAGTGCTCTCCCCCATCCTCCTCCATGACTGAGGTACCCTGAGCATGGTACCGTCCCACCGCACTGCTCCCCATGGGGCGCCACTGAGGGCTGCCCCCTTGCACGAGTGAGGCATAAATGCAATTTCGTTGTGTGCAGTGTTCACTTGTGTGCTGTGGAGTGCTGTGTCACAAT
>NC_085873.1:54263937-54296437 GCF_034702125.1 Engraulis encrasicolus | reverse complement strand
GGGAACTGTGGAAAAGACGGCAAAGGATCCTTCGCCAAATGCGAGGCTCAGTAAGAGACTATCCACTCGTGTTTCTCTTCTAGTCTGACTCTGTGTCCTTATGCCTTTTTCATCAATAGAGTTTGACGCAAATTTACTTTTTTCTGTACCTTGAAAATGTTTCGTCTGCTCAGTTCTTAGATTTGGCCAGTTATTCACTCGTGTTCCTCTGCTTGCTTCCTTCTACATTTTTCATCAATAGAGTTTAGGTTTTGAAGCTACTGGACTTTTTTCTGTAGCTTGAAAATGTTTCATCTGCTCAGCAGTTAGATTTGGTCAGTTCTTGGTCAGTTCTACTCTACTAAATTCTTTTGACTCAGATGACCTGAATTAATGACAATCTTCATATTCCTCCTTATTCATTCTATATTTCATTCTGTATTTTCAGCATGACTTAACCCAGAGAAACGCGGCCCCGGTTATAAACTAGCTGTTACCAGAATGGCAATGACCAAGTCGTGATGCATTACTAAAGGCCCTGTCTGTGCACTGTCATAGTGGTGTAGTACTATGGTAGTAGCGTTTTTTCAATGACTATTACCAGGGCCACTGACAGCTTTGGCTGGGCCCGGGACAAAGTCACCTGAATGCCCCCCCCACGTAATGAATACCCATTTCTGGGGCCCCTTTCTCCCTGGGCCCGGTACAAATAAGGGACCCCTTTGCCCCCCTGTCAGCTTCCCTGACTATTGCACTGTTCCATTGGTGGAACGGCGTGCATTAAGGGGCTCCGCCGAGCTCCGCTTTGCAAGAGTGCCGCAACACAACAAGATAACAAGATGGGTGTTGACAGAGGAAGGATATCATCACAAAACAAGCTATTAGGATGCTGATGGCCATTTGCATGGAGATGTAGCACTTGTAAAACGCGTCTTTAATTGAGCTCCGTGTAAAACACGTCTTTAATTGAGCTCAGTGTAAAACGCGTCTTTAATTGAGCTCCGTGTAAAACACGTCTTTAATTGAGCTCGGTTCACAGATGCATTACACACTTGGTGGACTGTGTCTTGATTGATGTAATTGTACTAATGACAGAAGGAGATAGGGCGTGTGAGAGTCTTTTTACAGGATGTCTGAAGATTGCATCCATTGTTATATGAAAGCTTTTCCATTGTGAAAACGGAGATAATACTGAGTAGGCCCTAATTACTGAGCTGTTGATCTAGCAGCTGTTTTCGAAGTAGCAGCAGTAGTGGTTCCCAACCTATGGGCCGGGGCCCACTGGTGGGCCCTGAAGGTATTCCAAGTGGGCCTTGAAGTCATTTTCCAAAAATGATAATCATATTTTGATGTGTGTTGCTGTTGATTTATTTGAGTTTTATTCTTAATTGGGTTAGAGGTGGGCCCCGAATATTTTTGACAATTTTGAGTGGGCCCCAAGTTGAGAAAGGTTGGGAACCCCTGTTCTGCCCAAGCAACTAATTGGCCAGCCATGGCCTAGTAGTGGCGAAGGAGATGGCCTTTAGATCAGAGGGTTGCAAGGCACCTAACCCCACGTTGCTCCAGGGACTGTAACCAATATCCTGTACTGACAATAACCGTAAGTTGCTTTGGATATAAAGTGTAATGTAATTGCTAATAACTAAACCATTTGAGACATTCTTATAACTATCTATAAAAGACATCAGGTTTACCTGAAACACTGAAGTGTGACAGGAGTCAACTGATTATCCGTCTGTGTTGTGTGTGCCCTGTAGAGATGCCAAATGTGGTAAAATACAGTGCCAAGGGGGAGCCAACCGACCCGTGATTGGCACCAACGCGGTTTCCATAGAAACCAACATCCCTCAGCAGGAAGGGGGACGCATCCTGTGCCGCGGGACGCACGTCTACCTGGGGGACGACATGCCCGACCCTGGACTGGTGCTCACGGGAACCAAATGTGGAGACAGCATGGTGAGCAGCACATGCAGGATATGTGGAGACAGCATGGTGAGAAAGGCCGCACCTCTCGAGTGTGATTCTTGTATTGTATTTTAGTGGGTTAGCATGACAGACAGACGTAAGATGCCTGAAGAAGATCTATGATCGAAATGTTGCTCCTAATAAATTAAGTCTTTTGTAAGCAGTGTGCAGATCCTTTCCCGCTCTTAAGGGCAGATTATAGTTCAGCAACGGCGCCTGTTGCTTATGGTCGCTAACCACTGTTGATGTTATAGATCTGCGCATGAGGTCTCGTGTCGTTAGCTACATTTGGCTACATAGCTACAAGGCTACAGTACAGTAGTCAGACTGCAGGCATTGTGCCGCGAGTGCTAAACTGATGTATTGTTTGTTTGTTACTTACTAATTCAGTCATTGTAGCTTCATTTATTAACACAGACTAGAAAGAAAGCGTTTGTATTCCACAGAATATTGACAGTTTGGCTCTCGAAAACTACCAGAGAACAGTGCCGCCACGAGAACGAGGAAGTAGCGAGACGACCAATCACAGCGCCTTTTCTCTGCGACCTTCGCAACCGTCTGACATGTAGTCAGGATTTTTTTTGATGCGCGCGATGACGGTTGCAGAGCCTCTGCGCGGGGGGGCGTGGTCGCGCACAGACTGTTGTACAGGCTCTGCAACCGTCAGCGCCAATAAGTATAAATTGGCCTTTAGCATGACAGACAGACGTTCTACAAAGAAAATGTATGGATCTGTTTGCTCGCACCCAAAGAATCAGTTTGGAGTTGAGCGCACGTTATGAAAAAAGACAGCATGGTAAGCACATGCAGGATGTAAAGAAACACACGAAGGAAAAACATGACAAAAGCCAAATGTTTCAAGTCATGAAGTACACATACTGTAAGTACACATACTGTTCTTATGTAGACTTCCAAGCATAGGAGTGTACAGCATGGAGGCAGCATGGTAAGCATACAGTACAGTAGATCAATAAACACACAAAGGAAAAACATCAAATCAAATCAAATCTCTCCTCTATGTATCGTTTATACCTTACATTCTGTACCAAAATAAATCATGAAAGCAAAGTCAAAAAACAATTTTGTAGAGATCAATTCTGCGTCATCCTTAAACTCTGCCAGTCCATTATGCAGCTCAGTTTAATGGGACGTATCTGCAGAGGGCTGCGGCCCAAAATGTCAGGACAGTGCCAGGCGATGCCCTCATGTTTTAACGGCCTTAACAGGGTGCAGGGACACTGGAAAGTACCGTTGAAAGGGGGTGAGATCAGTGCATTACTCAGATGTGGCTTTGTATACCGGAGTTGCTGTTGTGGAGAGCAAGGGAGTGAATGAGGGAGAGGCTGGCTCAACACACACACACACACACACACACACACACACACACACGCACACACACATACACACACACACACACACACACACATACACACACACACACACACACACACACACACACACACACACACACACACACACACACACACACACACACACACACACACACACACACACACACACACACACACAGCCTGGCTCAACACTCTCACTTGAGTTGCTGTTGTGGTGCGCAAGTGAGGGATGGAGAGCCTGGCTCAACACACACGCACACACACACACACACACAAACCCTACAGCTGCCCCCCCCCCCCCCCCGCTACAGCTGGGCCCCTCGGCCACACGTGGATGGAGTTAGGTCCTTGTCACAGGTTTTATTTCCTCTTGGGTGGAGCTCTCCAACAACAGAACCAGAAACCAGAAACCTCACCCTCCTTGAGGCGGCCATGTTTGTTGTCAGTGAAAACACTCTGTGCTGAGTTTGTTAATGATGTCAGGGAGCTCTGGTAATAACGCAGAGGATTGCATTGATCCACTCACACGTGCTCCTCCAAAGATAACACACTCATGGGGGTCTTTGGGAGTTTTCACTTCACCCATCAGGTTTAGTGAAAAGTGAAAGCCCATTGGGGAACTCCAACTCCCATTGTCATTGTGACACAGCACTCCACGAAATTGTATTTATGTCTCACCCGTGTAAGGGGGGAGCCCCCAATGGCGCCCAAAAAAGAGCAGTGCGGTGGGACGGTACCATGCTCAGGGTACCTCAGTCATGGAGGAGGATGGGGGAGAGCACTGGTTGATTACTCCCCCCACCAACCTGGCGGGTCGGGAGTAGAACCGGCAACCTCTGGGATGCAAGTCTGACGCCCTAACCGCTCACCCATGACTGCCCACCGCTCACCCATGACTGCCCATGATATGTTTAGATGAGATTCTGCTGAGATGATGCCTGTATTTGAAGAGCTTGGTTGCAAAATGCCATACATCCATTTTGGAGCATGAGGGGAAATTGACATTTTTGTATTACGCATTCCATTACATTTCATTGCAAAATGCCTTGTATATAGGTTAAAAAAGTATGCTCTCAACACATTTGAATGGCAAGAATTCACACATCGATGATGGGACCTCTGAACGGTCATTTTGCAATGAAACTCTTCATTCATAAACCTAAAATGTCTCTTCTTGTGTTTTTGTTTTCCTCTAGATATGCCTGAACCGGCATTTTTGTATTGAGCATTCCATTGAATTGCATTGCAAAATGCATTTAATATAGGCTACCGTAGGTTAAAAAAGTATGCTCTCAACACATTTGAATGGCAAGAATTCACACATCGATGATGGGACCTCTGAACGGTCATTTCCAACAATAAAATGCAAAAGTAAAAAATGTGGACATGTCGTTTTGCAATGAAACTCTTCATTTGTAAACCTAAAATGTCTCTTCCTGTGTTTTGTGTTCCTCTAGATATGCCTGAACCGGCAGTGCCAGAACGTCAGCGTGTTCGGCGTCCATGATTGTGTGGGAAAGTGCAGTGGGCGCGGGGTGAGTGGTTTGCCACATGCAGCACACCCCACTGTCATATACTCATGAGCGGCCATCTGGGTACTTTGCTCGTAAATGTGCGTTACGCCCCTTTAAGGGTGAAAACAAAACAAATGTCTCATTGACTTACATGCTACAGCGGCTTGTCTAAATGAACACAGTCCATGCTTCAACGACGGCTGGTTGGCTATATTATTTGAACAGTCAGCAACACAACACGTTTTCGGCATGTTGCGCGTGAACAACGCGAGTCTACAGGTCCGTATTTTTCGTTTATTAAACCCCAACATCACCAATTGACTTGCATGGGTTGTTTTCCCCCACAAATGGGCGTAACGCACATGGAAAACGTCACGCCGTTCATGAGTATCTCACACACAAACATCCTATTTAGTATAAAAAGGTGAATAGTTACTCCTCAAATACTACAGTAGATCATTACTTTTATGTCATGCTCTAATCTGAGGCATGTATTGAAATACACTTAATAAGCTTAATACTGTGAGTGTTTTGCCACATGCACCGCACCGCACCCCACCATCATCTCTCACATACAGGAAACTCATGGCCATACGGGAGGTGCCCACAGGTTCCCAAGGCGATTGGAGAACAAGGGCAACAACTTCAAATGAAACATGAACCTTGCTGGATATAGTGATGGGACGATGTCGAATCAGTGTGCCAATTTTACAACTTTCGACCAAACGGTTCTACATGTCCAACATTAACAAGGAATTAGCAAGGAAAATGATTTCCGACGAACTGACACCCAACTTGGAACCCTCCTTCTCTCCTCTAGCGGTTTAAGGCAGAGTGCTAGCTCGTGTAGGAGAATTCTGGCCTGAATTGAGTCGAGTTAACCAGCTCCTGTGCACAACTTAGATGCCCTACTGCCCCTGTAGACAACTGTAGAATCTTGCATCGTTATAGAACGCATTCTTTTTATAGAATTTTCAAAAACCCACACTCTTAAAGGTTAAACTTGTCCATGCTCCATCTGTAGACAGCTTAGATGCCCTACAGCCCCTGTGCACAACTTAGATGCCCTACAGCCCCTGCCCTCTTTAAACTTGTCCATGCTCCATCTCCACCTCCTCCGGTTTGAGTGCCGCCTCGTGCAGGAGCACTGCCCTTTCCTTTAGACCAGGGATGTCAAACTCAGGCCCGGGGGCCAAATTTGGCCCGCGGAGTCATTTTATTTGGCCCGCGAGATCATTTCAAATGTGTATTACAGTTGGCCCCCCTACACATTAATGTACTTTAATATGACCTGAACATGACATTTTGGGTGTCACATGCTCTCCATGTCTTCCACTCATTAACAACAGACTGTGCAGGCACATTTGAACAACAATATCTGCTGGGATTGAGTGTTTAACCCCTTAAGACGCGGCTTTATACATTTGTTGTTACCAGTATGGTAATGACCAAGTCGTGGTGCATTACTAAAGGGCCTGTGTTGTGTCATAGTATTGTAGTGCTATGGTAGGTACATTTCAATGACCATTACAGCGTGCCACTGGAGGTACGGCGCGCATTAAGGGGCTACGATGTAAGCATTTGAGTATTGTAAGCATGTGCGTGCATGCACAATTTCAATACTTTTTGAATTTTGAGTTCGGCCCGCGACTTCATCCCAGATTTAGATTTTGGCCCACTGTGAATTTGAGTTTGACACCACTGCTTTAGACACAGGTCTGGCACTGCAGGACACACCCCTCCATGCCATGATGTCGCCACACTGGTGTGATGTGAAGCAAAAATCCACAATGCTACACAATCAATCATCTATACTCCTGAAAGGTTCAATCACTGCGGCGTGATGACTTCATTTGTGTTCGGCTTTATATTGAACTATTCATCATACTTTGACTCCAAGGCACTCGTCCATGGCCCTAAAATGCAGTGAAATGTGAAGATAAGTCTTAGAAATATGTATATCCCCCTGGATCACTGGTGAATATTTTAAGAAAAAATATTTTAGAAAAAAAAGATCTAATGTATTTTCACCTAGTATTTGGGTTGGCAAATGAAAAGGTCTTTTCACAACTCAGTGAGTTACCATTTTGGAGCCGATGTTTTGTGCCAGTCAGGGCTGTGTGAAATTTACTTACGTAATATGAAGAGTTCAGATGCAAAACCCCCTAAGTGCCTTTTCAGAAAATAATCTTAATTATTTTTTATTTAATACAAAGCTATCAAAATTGCATATTGTGTTATTTTATCCATGTAGTATAACTATTTATATGTATTATCAAGTACATAAATGTAAACCAAACCAACAATGGGGTTCTCTAAAAATATAGAAGTGCAGGTCTTCAGAAATGGAGTTAGGGGGTTTTGCATCTGAACTCTTCATATGCAGAGTTATCACACAGCTTTGAAAAGTTATCTCTGCTGAATACTTAAACTTTCATTCTTATTCTCTTTTTTCAATGCCCTGCTACCCCCAGTCTAGCAGATTGCTTTCTGAATATCAGGTGGTGCATAGTGATGGTTCCATTGTTGCCATGGGTTACAGTTTCTTGGCAGCTTCTTCATTCATCTACAGGACAGAGACAGGCCAAGCCAGTATTATATCCAGAACATTATATCCAGTCTCGCTGGCCAAACTCTCCTGCTGGTCATCATTACACGTTGTCTGGACCAGCAGACCAAATACAGATGGAGAAAAAAGACATGTTTGTGTGATGTATAGAAGGATAAAACACACAATGGAGGACCAATCCCCTCTTCATCACTCTAATCCAATTACCTAAACCAGGGTGCATGATGGGAAACATCATGACCTAAACCAGAGAGCATGATGGGAAACATCATGACCTAAACCAGAGAGCATGATGGGAAACATCATGACCTAAACCAGCGAGCATGATAGGAAACATAGTGACCTAAACCAGGGTGCATGATGGGAAACATTCCGGAGAACATCAACACATGTGTGCCACACTCCGCATGCTCCTTCAGGCTATTCCCAATCCAGGCTGGGTAGTCTCCTGCTGCCCCGTGTGTCCTGTTTTTCTTATTTTTAAATGTCTTTTGAAGAGTCTGTCTATTAAAGACACCATGACAGAGCCGCGTCTCCTCTCTCCATCAGTCCAAGATGTTCTCCTGGCAGCTGGTCGCCTTACAGTACAGCTGCTCCCCATTAGCTCACAGGGGAATCCTGTGGAGTGTGTGTGTGTGTGTGTGTGTGTGTGTGTGTGTGTGTGTGTGTGTGTGTGTGTGTGTGTGTGTGTGTGTGTGTGTGTGTGTGTGTGTGTGTGTGTGTGTGTGTGTGTGTGTGTGTGTGTGTGTGTGTGTGTGTGTGTGTGTGTGTGTGTGTGTGTGCGTGCGTAGCCCCACCGTGAGGATTCCCTGAGAGAAAGGGGGAAAGAGAGTAGAGGAGACAGAGTTGTTTTACCCTGCAGGGTTGGGCCCATGTGGAAACAGGTGGGAACTGTGATAGACAGGGGGAAGTGCTTGTTGTTTTCAATGCATTTTCCCTAACAAGCTAACAACTTCTCTTTTGAGAAACTCACGTGAGCCTGTTAGCCTTGTTAGCAACTTCGGTAGTTACCAATGGGAAAATGCATTGAAAACAGCAAAGTAACTACTGTAGTTAACAACTTCTCTTTTGTTTTGTCAGGTGTGTAACAACAACAAGAACTGCCACTGTGAGGCGCACTGGGCTCCTCCCCTCTGTGACAAGGCCGGCTTCGGAGGCAGTCTGGACAGCGGCCCGGTCAGACTCGTCGGTACGTTACATCAAGATTATTACTATTATTATTATTATTATTATTATCATTATTATTATCATTATTATTATTATTATTATTGTGGACAGCGGCCCTGTGAGACTCGCTCCCATTCTGTCATGATGCATGTGCCCATTAACGTGATCTTGCTTCTGGTATTTTTTATTTTTTTAAAGTATTTTTTGGGGCTTTTCAGCATGAATTGCTTTTTTTGTGAGACAGTATAGTGAAGGAGAGACAGGAAGTGAGCTGGGAGAGAGAGATGGGGAAGGACTGGCAAAGGACCCGGACCGGGAATTGAACCCGGGTCGGCCGAGTGATAAACATGTGCCCTACCATATCAGCCACGGTAGGGCCTTGCTTCTGGTATTTTAATGGATTTCTCTCCCCCTTCTCCCTCTGTAGACCACGGGGCAGTGATGGGTGGCCTGGTGGCCTTCCTGTGCCTGGTGGGGGTCGGGGTTTTCATCTGTGTCAAGAGGAAGAATCTCAGCCTGATCTTCGCCAATAAGAAGAGCACCATCGAGAAGCTGAGGTAAGGGGAGATCACTCTTAAAGGGACACTGTGTGAGATTTTTAGTTGTTTAATTCCAGAATTCATGAGCCCATTCACTAATGTTACATTTTTCATTAATACTTACCACTACCATCAAAATCTAAGTATTCATTATGACTGGAAAAATTGCACATTTCATACATGAAAAGGGGGATCTTCTCCATGGTCCGCCATTTTGAATTTCCAAAAATAGCCATTTTTAGCTGCAAAAATTACTCTACTTGGACCATACTAGGAAATATTTGTTTATTACTTAGTAAACTTTCATGTAAAGATCAAATTTGGCAATAGGCAGCCCAGTTTCAATGAGCAGCATATTTGCAGTACCTTTTTTGACCATTTCCTGCACAGTGTACCTTTAAAGTGATGCTGTCCCATTTTTTGGAAATTAGCTTATTTTACACCTCCCCTTGAGTTACGTGAATAATAGGGTTTTACCGTTTTCCTATACTTTCAACCGTCCTGTGGGTATGAAAGTGCAAACTTTACCTCCATGCTAGCAGTTAACATTGAGTCCTATGAGACCAGTTAGCCGCCAGCCGGTCTCATATGACTCAATGTTATCTGCTAGCTTAGAGGTAAAATTTGCACTGCCATACTCAGAGAACGGTTGAAAGTACAGGAGAAAGGTAAAACCCAATGATTTAACTCAAGGGAATGTGTAATATGAGCTTATTTCAAAAAATGGGACAGTATCACTCTTAAGGCCACTGCACTCCGAGACCTTCAATCCCATTGTTTTCGGTTAGAACCCCTCACAACGGTGCTAATATCTGCCAACGTTACCTTTTAGATTACGACAGAGGTTTATTTTTGTCGGATCGACTTGTTTCAAATCCATTGTTGAATTAACCTGCTACTTGCACCATGCTTGCTTGCTTCATGAAGTACTCTGTCAATAAATTTACAGATTTGTGCCCAGCAATGCTATAGCTTCGGAAGAGATATTTGCTCAGCAATGCTGTCAGAACCAATGCGCCAGGGTAAATGTACAGATTCAGCAATGCTGTTGCAGCAGTGTGTGCAGACCTTGAAGGCCAGTTGTAATGGAGTCCCCTCATTCCTCTGCATTATCTGCACCATATGCCACCTGACACAGAGACTCCCATATAACTCACCATCTCTCTCACCCACAGAGACCCCCATCCAATACCTTCCCATCTCGCTCAACTACCCTCAGGGGGATCCACTACTACAACCAATTAATCTTATTATTGGGGTTTAATTAGCCATGTGGATCTCGCATTTACATTTTTAATTGAACCTAATTATCCACCTGAAGCTTAATGAGCTGAACGAAGGACATTATAGCCAGCAAATAAATGTGACCAATTAAAGTCTAATACAGTTACTGAAATTATCGCAATTAAATCTACACAGCTCGTATTTCATCAGTTTCCTGTGAGTAGCTGTACAAGCTCCAGGACAGCCAGAGTCGTGCATCCCAATATGTGACCTTGCCTCCTCCACTTGTGCTTGTCTCCTCGTCCCGCCTCCTGGCCCCTCCTCCGTGGAGAAAACGATAAAGTCTCCCAGCTGTCAGCCTAGCCACAACAACTTTTGAGGGACTGTTTTTCATTCACCATCTCAATTACAAACGAGAAAAAGACTCTACAATTGAGCTTTTGCAAGATATTGAAATATAATGCTGTTGTCAGTGATGTCATCATGACGAGAAGCGAGTGGAGGAGGCAAGTGGAGGAGGCAAGGTCGCATATTGGGATGCAACCCCAGAGCCAGAGCTAATGCGGGAACCACCTGGTGTAGTTTGCCACGTGTGACCTGTGTGAACCTGCTTGCATCTACATTGTTCTCACAGTTTTCATGGGAAACCATGTATTTTTTGGTTCACAACATGCGCTAGGTGTTTTTGTTGTTGTTTGTTTGCAATATGAACCAACTCTACGGTTTGCGAACGCTCCGATTTTCAGCATGAACATGTCAGTCTTTTAAGTCAGTCTGTTTCTGGGGTTTATTTTCAGGAATGAGCACTGGCATGGTTCTCTGTCGGCCATGCTAACAGAGAAGCACAAATGAATTGCATCGAATTTTTGCAAGCTAATGCTAGTCCGTCAAGCTTTGCTAGTCCGTTCAATTTCAGTAAGTAAGAACACAACGTTAGTGGTCCAAACTCCCTGGACACTACACACTAAAGACCTCAGTAAGATCTCAGTATGCACAGTAAATGGCACAGCACTGACACAGGTTGCCATTTGAAAGAAAGTGAAAGTGAAAGCCCATTGGGAAACTCCAACTCCCATTGTCATTGTGACACAGCACTCCACAGCACACACGTGAACACTGCACACTGCACACAACAAAATTGCATGTATGCCTCAGCCGTGCAAGGGGGCAGCCCTCAGTGGCGCCCCATGGGGAGCAGTGCGGTGGGACGGTACCATGCTCAGGGTACCTCAGTCATGGAGGAGGAGAGCACTGGTTGATTACTCCCCCCACCAACCTGGCGGGTCGGGAGTCGAACCGGCAACCTCTGGGATGCAAGTCTGACGCCCTAACCGCTCACCCATGACTGCCCTATCACACTTACTACGTTTACATGGTGTTTTTAATTCCGAATTAATAATTCAGAATGAAATAGTTCTGTCGAGTTTACTTTGATCTTTCCGCATTAAGAGGTGATTATATTACGTTTTCAAAGCGGAATCAAGCTTTATTCAGAATTAAAGTAAATTAATTTCGAATTAAATGTCTCATGTAAACGTAACAATTGTCTGACGTCATGGATGCTTTATCCATTTATTATACAGCCTATGTTGTCGATGTTTCCCTGGTCTGTTTGCCTGAACTGGGTGATTATACAGTCTATGGTGTTGATGTTTTGCAGGTCTGTGGGGCCGAACCGGGGGTCCAGTCAACCTCATCGACCTCCAGTGTGCCGCTTATCTCCTCCACGGCCAGACCCAGCCAAACCTTACAGTGGCAGCATATACAAGGTAGGGGCCAAACCTTACAGTGGCAGCATATACAAGGTAGGGGCCAAACCTTACAGTGGCAGCATATACAAGGTAGGGGCCAAACCTTACAGTGGCAGCATATACAAGGTAGGGGCCAAACCTCACAGTATAGTGGCAGCATATACAAGGTAGGGGCCAAACCTTACAGTGGCAGCATATACAAGGTAGGGGCCAAACCTCACAGTATAGTGGCAGCATATACAAGGTAGGGGCCAAACCTCACAGTGGCAGCATATACAAGGTAGGGGCCAAACCTCACAGTACAGTGGCAGCATATACAAGGTAGGGGCCAAACCTCACAGTACAGTGGCAGCATATACAAGGTAGGGGCCAAACCTCACAGTACAGTGGCAGCATATACAAGGTAGGGGCCAAACCTCACAGTGGCAGCATATACAAGGTAGGGGCCAAACCTCACAGTACAGTGGCAGCATATACAAGGTAGGGGCCAAACCTTACAGTGGCAGCATATACAAGGTAGGGGCCAAACCTCACAGTATAGTGGCAGCATATACAAGGTAGGGGCCAAACCTTACAGTGGCAGCATATACAAGGTAGGGGCCAAACCTCACAGTACAGTGGCAGCATATACAAGGTAGGGGCCAAACCTCACAGTACAGTGGCAGCATATACAAGGTAGGGGCCAAACCTCACAGTACAGTGGCAGCATATACAAGGTAGGGGCCAAACCTTACAGTGGCAGCATATACAAGGTAGGGGCCAAACCTTACAGTGGCAGCATATACAAGGTAGGGGCCAAACCTTACAGTATAGTGTCAGCATAGACAAGGTAGGGGCCAAACCTTACAGTATAGTGGCAGCATATACAAGGTAGGGGCCAAACCTTACAGTGGCAGCATATACAAGGTAGGGGCCAAACCTTACAGTATAGTGGCAGCATATACAAGGTAGGGGCCAAACCTTACAGTGGCAGCATATACAAGGTAGGGGCCAAACCTCACAGTGGCAGCATATACAAGGTAGGGGCCAAACCTTACAGTGGCAGCATATACAAGGTAGGGGCCAAACCTTACAGTGGCAGCATATACAAGGTAGGGGCCAAACCTCACAGTATAGTGGCAGCATATACAAGGTAGGGGCCAAACCTCACAGTGGCAGCATATACAAGGTACCTTGATAGGACACACAACACACATACGCAGGAAGAGTTTTTTTTCCGCAACAAGTGAATTCCTCCTTCCTCTGACATCAGTCTGAAAGGTGCATGTAATGTCTCCCTTTCAAGAGGAGGCAGAAGATTTTTCTGTTTTTGAGGAAGCACAAGTATGTCTGACTCCCTTTAAGTCATTTGATGCTCTCCCACGTCGTCTTTTAGCTGTTTGCTGCAAATAAAGCATGCTTACGATCCACTCTCACTGTATGTTTGTTTCCAACCTGCTGCACAGAAATTTGAAATTGGCAAACCGTAATTAAATGAGACAGTGGAAGGACAAGAGAACCAGCAGAGAAGGGCTAGAAATTGATGTAGTAATTGATGGATAGAAGCGGCAGCAATTGATGTTTAGAGAAGGGCTAGTAATTGATGTCTCCGTCCGTTGAAATCTCCGTCGTTGTTGCTCAGCATGATACTATATTGATTAGTATGGTTGGAGAGTGTTGTTAGCCAAGCGAGGCTACAGTGGAAAAAAATCCTGACAATCAAATCAAGAGACACTTCCCTTCATGGCCACTCAGCATGAAGTTTTAAAGGAAGCAGCCAATCAGTGGGGGGCTTTGTGTGTGTGTGTGTGTGTGTGTGTGTGTGTGTGTGTGTGTGTGTGTGTGTGTGTGTGTGTGTGTGCCAGTCAGCAGGGGGCTTTTCAGCAGCTGTCCAGGGGCCGGGTGTTGATGTAAAGAAACATGTGGTTGGTGGGTAATCGAAAGACTGCAAATATTGTGTTTGTGCATAATATGGAGGTTTTCATTGGTTTTCAAGAGAAAGAGAGAGTGTGCTTGCGTGTGTGTGTGTGTTTGTGTGTGTGTGTGTGTGTGTCTGTGTGTGTGTCTGTGTCTGTGTCTGTGTCTGTGTCTGTGTGTATATGTTTAAGACCGTGTGCATGTTTGTCACAGGTTGGCACATGCATATAAGCAAGCTGTTAGTCATAATTACCAAGAGTGAGGTACAGTGGATGTGTGTGGGGATTGGGGAAGAGAGGGTGACGTTTTGGAGAGAGAGGGGGGGGGGCAGTAGAGAGAGAGAGAAAGAGAAGGAGAGAGAGGGAGATAGAGAGAGTGAAGGAGAGAGATAGAGAGAGAGAGCGGGAGAGAGAGAGAGAGAGAGAGAGAGAGAGAGAGAGAGAGAGAGAGAGAGGGAGTGAAGGAGAGAGAGAGAGAGAGAGAGAGAGAGAGAGAGAGAGAGAGAGAGAGAGAGAGAGAGAGAGAGAGAGTGGAGAGAGAGTGAGAGCGGTGGTGTGGAGAGAGAGAGCGGGAGAGAGAGAGCGAGTGGAGAGAGAGAGAGAGAGAGAGAGAGAGAGAGAGAGAGAGAGAGAGAGAGAGAGAGAGAGTGGTGAGGGGGAGCGGTGGTGTGGAGGTCTGCTCTGTGTGTTATGTGGCATCTGTTTCTGGTTGGGGCCGCACAGCGCTGGAAAGCAGAGAGAGGATGTAATGTAGAGACTGTTTGATGTAAGCCGGGTGCAGGTGAGGTCATTTTCCACTTGGGCAGTTGTCAAGATCTCGCCTTTCTTTTCTTTCTCAGTTTCTTCTCCCCTTATGTTTATGGTGTGTATGTTGAGGAGGAGCAGAGAAGGAGGAGGAGGAGTGTGGGGGTGAGGAGATGAGGAAGTGTGTGATTTATGTGGCGTAAAGTGAGCAGCAGGAAGTTGCAAGTGTGAGAGAGGACGTGCAGATTAGCGTCTCCGTGTCTCCAGTGGGGAAGACATCTCCCCCCCTCTCCTCATCTTCATCTCTTCCCCTCTCCTCATCTTCATCTCTCCTCATCTTCATCTCTCCCCCTCTCCTCATCCTCATCTTCATCTCTCCATCTCTCCTCATCTCTCCCCCTCTCCTCCTCATCCTCTTCCCGCTGTGTTCTGCTGTGTCCACTCCACCCCTCTCACTAAACCTGATCCCATCTTCATCATCTTTTCTCCCCCTCTCCTCCTCTTCCTCTCTCCTCCTCTCCCATCTCCATCAGCCTGCTGTGTCCACTCCACCCCTCTCACTAAACCTGATCCTGCAGCTCACAGTTTGTTGTCTCGCAGCTCTCATTCTTCTCAGGCAAAGTAATACATCACACACCAGGCATACACATGCATAGTAATGTATCACACATGCCGATAACAGGCATACACCTGCATATTCAGGAATTAAACACTTTGTCTGGGGAGATGACAGAAAGATTTGCAGCTGTTATGGGTAGGCCAATGATGTAGGTCAATGATAAATGTCTAGAATCAGTTCATATTCAGAAGTGTGTCTGCTATTTTGTCTGGACTGATGTCAAATGTAAAGATTGCGTTGCTATGTGTGTAGACAATACTGAGTCTTTGGAGTCACTTTTCCCTTCTGTATCACTGGCTCTTCCACTGTATGTCACTGAGTTCAGTTCATCTCAAATCTGTTTTATTACATTATTACAAGGAACAAACATAGAGCATTAGGAACTTTTAAAACAACAAAAGGAATAATTACAATTTCTTTCTTTCTTTCTTTCTTTCTTTCTTTCTTTCTTTCTTTCTTTCTTTCTTTCTTTCTTTCTTTCTTTCTTTCTTTCTTTCTTTCTTTCTTTTTTCTTTGTCTCTCTCTCTCTGTCTCTCTCTCTCTCTCTCTCTCTCTCTCTCTTCCTCTTCTTCTTCTTCTTCTTCTTCTTCTTCTTCTTCTTCTTCTTCTTCTTCTTCTTCTTCTTCTTCTTCTTCTTCTTCTTCTTCTTCTTCTTCTTCCCAGCCTCCCCACCTGTGTCCTCCAGAGGTTGTGGTGCCACCTCAAAGTTTGCGTCCGCTGCCCCAGTGCCCCTCCCCCATGCAGCGCCACCTGAGCCATCATGCCCATCATGCTGTGCCCGTGCCTGGGGGGCCCGGGGGGCCTGGGGGGCCCGTGGGGCTGCCCCTCTCCTCCTCCTCCTCCTCCTCCTCCCCACCGCTGCCTCCCCCTCACCGGGGGGCTCCTCACCTGCCGCATCACCCCCAACACCTCCAGGTGCCTCCGCGTGGAGCCTCCTTCCTTAGCGGCCCGCAGCGACACAACTGCAGAATAGCCATGGTGAGTTCACAACTGCAGTGTGTGTGTGTGTGTGTGTGTGTGTGTGTGTGTGTGTGTGTGTGTGTGTGTGTGTGTGTGTGTGTGTGTGTGTGTGTGTGTGTGTGTGTGTGTGTGTGTGTGTGTGTGCGCGTGCGTGTGTAGGTGACTTTTCTCAATGTCTCATATGTATGTTTGGTTTAACTGCACA
The DNA here is from genome assembly GCF_034702125.1 of Engraulis encrasicolus. Classification (NCBI taxonomy): domain Eukaryota; kingdom Metazoa; phylum Chordata; class Actinopteri; order Clupeiformes; family Engraulidae; genus Engraulis; species Engraulis encrasicolus. The sequence continues at coordinate 54,279,954 of NC_085873.1, read as the reverse complement.
TTGGAGACTGGTCAAACAGAATTTCAAACTTCTGTGCTAACCCTGTTACATAGATTTTTGACAAAGTACACTTGACTTAACTTGAATTCCTGTAGAAGAGCCGTGGAGAGTTCACAACTAGAGACTGTAGAATAGCCGTGGAGAGTTCACAACCGCAGTGTGTGTGTGTGTGTGTGTGTGTGTGGGTATTTTTGTCAAGGTCTTATATGTATGTTTAGTTTAACTGCACATTGAAGACCGGTCAAACGGAATTTCAAACTCCTGTAGAATAGCCATGGTGAGTTCTGTTGCCTCTACAGACTTGAGAATAAGAATTGATACTTTATTTCTGAAGAGTTCCGTAGCATCTTTTAGAGACTTGATGGTCAAAGCACTGAGACAATCTTTTGTTGTGAGTTGTCCTTTAGCATAAGCAATTCAAAATATAATCTACAACATCAACATTATGCTCATAAATAGGCCCAAGTTTTAATTACATACAGTACATTTCATATGTTTTGTTGTGACTTACTCGAGGCCAATAGTCCTTTAAGCCAGGCTCAAACTACACGACTAGCGATTGTGTGTCCGATTTTGGCGTCAGGGTGCACCGCACACTAGAAGAGAATCGCAACTGTCAATCTTGTCACTGCTCGCAGCCACCGAGACAATGCCCGACGTTCTATTTCCAGTCGCAAATATCAAACACTGTTTGATTTCTACGAGTTGCGATCGGCGACTCTTTGAGCTGCCAAAGTTCTATCTTAAAATGTCGCTCACGACGAGGAAATCTTTCCCGACAATTGCTTGCGATGGTCCTGGGGGGTAACGTTCCAGCGATTGTCGTAAGGGGGTTTTTCAGCCGAGAATCGGCGCGATAGTCGTGTAGTTTGAGCCAGGCTTTAGAAATGCTCATAAATAGGCCCAAGTTTTAATTACATACAGTACATTTCATATGTTTTGTTGTGATTTACTCGAGGCCAATAGTCCTTTAGAAAAACAACCCATCTGTTTACGCTCCATGAATAGTTTTATTTCATGTGCTCCTCTAAATGTGGAGTCTAAATGTTTTGTATTAGCTTTTTCAGCATGTGGTTTTTAATAGCAACTCTCTGCCAGTGGTATTGACGCCTAAGGCACCTGCAAAAAAGGGTGCTGAATGCCTGAGCCCTTTTTAAGAAAAGCCAGGGCCAATGTTGCGCAACGCAACATCAGGCATCAATGGGTTAATAAGAACACTGTTATGTGGTGAGCGGTCATGGTTTCAACATCGATATTGAGGTGGGGTTTGGGGGAGAGACACGGCCTCTCTTCTGTCCCATAAAGTCATGTGTGTGTGTCGACAGCTCCTTGCTGTCCAGTAAAAATCACACCAGCTCAACCCCTTAGGTCAGCACAGGGCAAGAGCATGTTTCCCTCCTTCACTATATAAACCCAGAAACATAACCAACACGTCTCCCTCTTACCCTATGTAAACCCAGAAACATAACGAACACGTCTCCCTCTTACCCTAAACCCAGAAGCATAACCAACATGTCTTCCTCTTACCCTATGTAAACCCAGAAACATAATGAACATGACAGCTAACGCAGGCAGGAGTGCGGTGGAAAGGCAATATTGCTGAGATGAAAAAGGTGCAATAATGCAGCAGAGCCAATTTAATAAGACTGAGCATCAGTTTCACCAGTGAACACTGGCTACACACACACACACACACACACACACACACACACACACAGTGTGTGTGCCTGCAAAATGAAACGGACCTTTTCAAAGGGGGCTCCGAGAGCCTGACGACGTTATGGCCATCATGGGGAAAATAAATGAGTCTGTGAGCACACTGACACCTTTATGGAGAATGCCATGGCAGCAGGGATCTGGGACTGAAATGTATTGTGCTGTAAATATTCATATGTGCAAAGTGGAAATTTCTCAGGAGCCGTTTAGCATAATGCATCACCTGAAATAGGGTTCAAACCTGAACACCACATATTGGAAAAGGAGAGTTGTATAAATCAATCTAATATAAAATATAAATATAAGTCTTGTATAAATCAATGTCAATTTACTACATACAGTAGGTCAGAAAACATTGCAAAATGCGAGGGATTGCACCCAGCCGTAAAGGCAGTATAAATATGCAATATACAATATTGTTCTATCACTAGCTCAGAATAAAGTTATAATAAATATCACCCCAGTCCCTTTCAACTGGTAATAACAGCCTCGCCCAGCTGTGTGTATCTGGCAGCTCTCACTACAAGGCCAAGTAGAGGGCTTAGTAAAGGGCTCATCCAGACAGCACCTCTGCCATCGTGTCACATCTCTAAAGAGAGAGGGGAAGAATGGGAGAGCAGTAGAGGAGAGAGGAGAGGAGAGGAGAGGAGAGGAGAGGGGAGGGGAGGGGAGGAGAGGCGAGATGGACAGAGGAGAAGAGGGGAAGGATGGGGTGTGTCTGGTCTCATCTGGTCAGTTAAGGTCGGGCATCAGACTAATTAGATCTAACCCGGATAAGACCTCCAGAGAGATTTAACAGGATGTTAACGTGGGGAGTGGCGCAGGTCTTGGGCACAACTTGACCATTCATTTCAGTCAGAGAGAAGTGCTGTGCTTCCATCTGATGCTGTAATGAGGAGCTAATCAAGAGGTCAAATCGGTTTGTATGACACTCATGCAGGGAGGATACATTCAGGAGGTGTGTTTGGCACTAGGAGCTATCAAGAGGTCAAATCTTGGAGGCAGGTACATTCAGTCGGTGTGTTTGGCACTAGGAGCTATCAAGAGGTCAAATTAGGGTACATTAGGTGTGTTTGGCACTAAGCATCTCTGGCATTCAGCATGATTAGGTACATGCAGGAGGTGGGAGGTCATTGGTTACAGCTGGTTGATGTGAACACTTGGCTATCGGGATACAGCTGGCAGTGGAAAGGGCTGCTGTTTGGCAGTGCCTTTGCAAATAGATGGTTTATCCAGAGCCATCTGTACATGGGCTCAGCGTGTTTATAAACAGGATGTTGTGAGGAGGGCAAGACACTAGCAGCTAACCACATGAGCAAATGTTTTTTACCGACAGCGGTTTCCAGCAATCAGAGTTTGAGTTGTGCGCAGCTAGTGTCACGTATAAGAGAGTATAAGAGATGTATTAGAGAGGATTTGCCAGTTATTACATTACATTACATTACATTACATTACATTACATTACATTACATTACATTGCATTACATTTGGCAGACGCTTTATAACCAAAGCGACTTTTCAAAGAGAGGACATAATCAAGCCAACATCACTAGCAGATACAAAGTGCACAGGAAATATACAGAACAAGTGCAGTTGCATTTTTTTTTTTTTTCTAAAGAGTAAATTATGTCAATTGTAGCAGAAGCCGCTTGATGGCACTGTTTAAAGGATTATTACCCTGCCTCTCCTATAGATGGATTACTCATGAATGACTCCTTCACAGCGCACCTCTTCATACAAAAGCATGTGTGGACATTCTGTTGTACGGCTCACGTTCACAATAGCTGTAAATAAGCAACGACTGGTTGCAGAAAACTTGTTGTATACTGTACTGAATGTTTCCAGCATTTGAGAAGTTGGAGGCAGGAGACATTGTTTAAAGATGTCAAACTGTATGAGTTTACTGTAAATCCTAAACCTCCTCAGTTAAGTTTTAATTATTTTTTCCCCAAAACACTGTCCACCAGACAGCGTATCCACCCTTTTTTCTCTCATGATGTTGGTAGAACGTAAAAAGAGTGGAGCAAGATCTGACATCACCTGCTATGTGGGGGGTCTAAATGATGTTTACTCAGAGTCAGCTCCCTCTCCACACTAATCCAGCCCATAATAACATCCAGATCTGGAACTAAAACATCTCTCGTGATTAAACGCTTTATTGGCTCTCGTGATGGTGTGCTGTTACCATTATGTTGTAGTGGCTCTGGGCGAGTTCTTCGATGAGGGTTATTTTTTTAAGGCTCGGTGGCCGAGAGACAATCAATAACTCATGAAGCCTTCCTCTGATGCAGCGTTTGATTGTCCATAATGATTTATGTTCTGTTTCCCACCACTTTCCCCTCAGGATTTTCAAATCAATATGACTACCTACAGAGGATTACTGTACTCTACTCTGTTTAACAATCCCGTTGATGTTCCCCACTGCATAGTGTTGTGTGGTGCTATACAGCAGTGTTTCCCAACCAGGGGTACGTGTACCACCAGGGGTACATGAGCACTCTGCAGGGGGTACTTGTAAAAAAGTAATAGCAACAAATGCATGGAGCATAGTCACACTGAGATAGAGGAAGAGATGTAGAACATGGGTTAGGGGGTACACATGGCACAACAAAAAGGCTTTGGGAGTACTCGAGACAAAAAAGGTTGGGAAACACTGCTATACAGTATGTGTGGTGTACATGTACCCCACTGCATAGTGTGGTGTGGTGTACAGTATGTGTGGTCGGTGTACATCACACATTCACACCATATTGTTCTCACCTGACAAAGCCCCAAACTCTCACAGGACAAAAGCATGAAAACAGTGAAACTGGGTCTGGCAGCAAAGTCTTCAGTTCAACATTATCCGGGTGTGAAATCATGTTTGGATGCCTTAGGGCCTGACAGAGGAGTGAAATCATGTTTGGATGCCTTAGGGCCTGACAGGGGAGGTGTGGGGGGGGGGTTGGCGGTTGGGTGGGGTGGGGTGTGAAATCATGTTTGGATGCCTTAGGGCCTGACAGGGGAGGTGTGGGGTTGGGTGGAGAGTGCTATGTAGCTTTGGCTCTCCCTCTGGATAATGCTGGAAAGCTCGCTCTCTCTCTCTCTCTTGCTCTCTCTCTCTCTCTCTCTCTCTCTCTCCCTCTCCCTCTCCCTCTCTCCCTTTCTCTCTCTCTCTGAATTGGGACCAGATGTGCCTTAAGGTAGCAGGCCTTCATTGTTACCTCATCCTCCTCCTTGCTCTCGATTAGGAACACATGACGCCCCCTGGTCACATGACGCCCCCTGGTCACATGCCCGTCAGGCTGTTGCCGTTTGCGTTGCCCTGGCAACAAGAGGGTCAGCACAGTACACCACATGTAGCACAGCAACACCAACCAGGCAGCAGACTGTAGGTAAAACACTGTATGAGTTTATTGTAAACAGTAACACTGCCTCACACTGTAGGTAAAACACTGTATGAGTTTATTGTAAACAGTAACACTGCCTCACACTGTAGGTAAAACACTGTATGAGTTTATTGTAAACAGTAACACCAGAGATATTCTATAGAGACATGCCAACATAATAGGTTTCTATGGGCACCTAACGCGAGCAGGTTCCGGTCTGCCTAAAGGGGAGTGTCATAATGCTCCTACAATGAATAGAACAGTCCTTAGGTCTGCCTAGGTCTGCCTAAGGGGGGCCATAATAGAACCAGGAAACAATGGGCCAATGGAACCTCTCTCTCTCTACTCTCTCTGGTAACACTGCCTCACACTGTAGGTAAAACACTGTATGAGTTTATTGTAAACAGTAACACTGCCTCACACTGTAGGTAAAACACTGTATGAGTTTATTGTAAACAGTAACACTGCCTCACACTGTAGGTAAAACACTGTATGAGTTTATTGTAAACAGTAACACTGCCTCACACTGTCAGGTAAAACACTGTATGAGTTTATTGTAAACAGTAACACTGCCTCACACTGTAGGTAAAACACTGTATGAGTTTATTGTAAACAGTAACACTGTATGAGTTTATTGTAAACAGTAACACTGTATGAGTTTATTGTAAACAGTAACACTGTATGAGTTTATTGTAAACAGTAACACTGCCTCACACTGTCAGCTGCTGGCGGGTTACTGCTGTCGTCATATACTGCAACATGATCTCACACCTCTCCGTGAAATGGGTCACAAACACTTGGGTCACAAAATCTGTGGCAATTTCACAGATTTTGCCAAAGAAGTGTGTTCTTCTCATTGAGAGTAAATAGAATGGAGGCCAAAATTCTATTTCATTGTTGAAGCCAAGTTGGAGCCAAGGTTGGACCCAAAAAGACCAAAAAATGGCCAAATCCCATTCATTCCTATGAGAGACATAAAACCCTGTATCTCCCTTAAATGCCACTCCAGGGGGATCATTTTTCGCTCAACTAGTAGGTCCCCTTGCTCTCCAACTTACCAGGGTGGTGATTTTTTGTGGTGATGTTTTATTTTAGAGAGATATTAAAAGTTAAATTGACCAATGAGCATCAGAACATGGTTTGATTGACCGTTAGAAGTCTTGTTGTTGTCCAATCAGCACCTGCGTTTGGCGTTGCTAAGGTGGAATGTAAGTTGGAATGTTCCCAAATCTGGCTTCAAAGCGTTGAATGGCAAATAGCGTTGATTTGGCGTCCATTCTATTTACTGTCAATGGTTCTTCTAGATGGTCAGGTCAACATGGATCACAAAAAAAACTATGAAAAAGTTTCTACAAGGGCTTTTTTCAATAAGGCAAAGGCTTTAGCACCACCTCATGCCTATCTGTGCACGCCTATGCTTGAGACATACTATCACGTGACTGATGTTTAATACATTATTCATTTAGCAGATGGAGAAGAATCTCATTGCTCTGTTTATTTTCTTTGAGACATAATGTGACTGTGACTGTATTTAACTTGTGTTACCCGCCATGTAATTGCTGGAGAAAGGCGATTGCATTTCTTTTCAGTGTTTTTTGTTTTCTTTGAGACATACTGTGACTGTGACTGCTATTTAACTCGTGTTATCCACCATGCAGGAGATGGAGAAGGATAACTGCATCTTTTCTGTGTTTTCGTTGGGACGTATCTCTTTGCTCTGTTGATGTTTTCTTTGAGACATACTATAATGCAACTAACTGTATTGGACTCGTGTTATATCCACTATTGCAGGAAATGGAGAAGCCCAGTCCTCCCCGGAAGCCACTGCCTGCCGACCCCGTCTGCCGGACAACGACGACCCGTCTGCACAGCGCCTCCAACGCCCACATGCCCCCCGTGTCACTCCAGCGCGGACCCTCCAACGCCCACAGACCCACGCCACTCCCACTTCCCGTCAGAGGGCCGCCATCCACATCCACCGGCCTCCACAGACCAGTTCCTCCCCTCCCTCACCCCACCAGGTGACCCCACACCTCTTGCATTACATTACATTCATAACAAGCTCTGGTACATATAGTCGCATAGTCCATATAGTCCCTTCAGTCCAAATAATCCTTTCAGTCCATCATTTCAGTCCAAGGGTCTGCAAGTGTATTTACAGAAAAAAAAGAAATAAAAACACTCATTCTCTCTTATAGACAGGTCATCAGCTGGGAAAATTAGGCCTTTCGTCCTACCACACTTTTCTCTGTGGATTACTGACCAGAAGGCCTATTGGAAGAAATTAAAACATGGGGCCACGTCAATTTTTGCTCAGAATTCAATATGGCCGCCATTTTCCAAAATTACTTGTTTTCATGCATTATTACATTGTACTATAAGGTGATATTCATGAACGATTAACTACTTTCAGCACTATTCTGTCCTTTTTCCTTACATACATGTTTACAAAGGTTGACTAAACTAAAACAAATGAAAATAAAGTTGGCCACCTTGCAATATCCAAAGGAAAGTGCTGAAAATTATGATTGAAATGCACATACAGAGTCTATGGCTGGGAAAATTAGGCCTATTGTCCTGTCAGGGTTTTCATAGTGGATTACAGACCAGAAGGCCTATTGAAAAAGATTCACCAGCTGGTTGCCATCTCAAATGTGCTCCAAAATTCAAAATGTTCTCTGTTTTTCAGAATGGCTGACTGTCATACATTTTTCTCAATACTGTAAGACCATTATTATCAATAAAGACAACCTATTTTCAGTGAAATTCTGACCTCTGATCTCCTATCTACAGACGTGAGTACAAAGGTTGGCAACAGAATGATGTAAATATATATCTTGCCCCTTTGAAATATCCTAAGGATTGTTGTCAGAAAATGATTGAATTACACATACACAGTTGACTGCTGAAAAAAGGCTATTGACCTGCCAAACTTTTCAAATTAGATGACTGACCAAAAGTTTTTCAGGCCTATATTTTTTTGCATAAAGCAAGGGTGAGTGTGCGTGCGTGTGTGCCTGCGCGTATCCCCCGCTCATCTTTCCCCTGCTCTACAGTGTCTTTCCCCCACACACTATTCTGCCTCCCCCACCCCCTCACTCACCCCCCCACACACACTATTCTGCCCCCCCCACCCCCCCCACACACGTTTCTGCCCCCCCACCCCCCCACATAAGTTTCTGCCCCCCAGCCCCCTCACCCATCCCCCCCATGCTACTCTGCCCTCCCACCCCCCACTATTCTGCCCCCTACGCTCACCCCCCCTGACTCATTCTCCCTCCACCCCCCCACAAAATACTCACCCACCACCCATCCAATGTAGAAAGTTTGGCAGGTCGACCCCCCCGACTGAACTTACCCCCCCACACAAACACACACACTATTCTGCCCCCCTGAACCCCCCACACTATCCCCCCCACCACCTCACTCATCCCCCCACAAACTATTCTGCCCACCCACCCCCTAATTCAATCCGACTCATTCCCCCCCACCCCCCACTCTGCCCCACTACCCCTGCTCACCCCCTCATTCATCCCCCCGCTCCTCCACATCATTCGGCCCCCCAACACACACACATCTGGTCTACTGTGTCTATGTCAGTGTATGTAAAGAAGCACACTGGCCACACACACTTGAGAAAAGCGCACTCAGGCACACACACATACAAACGCATGCACATGCACGCACACACACACACACACACACACACACACACACACACACACACACACACACACACACACACACACACACACACACACACACACACACACACACACACACAGTTTGGCAGGAAAATATGCCTTTTTTCAGCAGTCCACTGTGTTTGTGAAATTCAATCATGTGACAACATTCCTTTGGATATTTCAAAGTGGCAAGATATATACGTATATATTTATGCCTTTTTCTCGGCAACCTTTATGCTCACGTCTGTAAGAAGATAGGACAATTTAACTGAAAAATAGGTAATCTTCATTGATAATTATGGCCTTACAGTATTGAGAAAAATGTGTGAAAGTCTGCCATTCTGACAAACTGAGAAAATTTTGAATTTTGGAGGACATAGATGGCCCCAAGTTGTAATCTTTTTCAATAGGCCTTCTGGTCTGCAATCCACTGTGAAAACCCTGACAGGACAATAGGCAATCGTTCATGAATATCACCTTATAGTACAATGTAATAATGCATGAAAACAAGTCATTTTGGAAAATGGCGGCCATATTGAATTCTGAGCAAAAATTGACGTGGCCCCATGTTTTAATTTCATCCAATAGGCCTTCTGGTCAGTAATCCACAGAGAAAAGTGCGGTAGGACGAAAGGCCAAATGTTCCCAGCTGATGACCTGTCTATAATATATATTGGTAACACTTTATAATAATGTTCCTTAGTAAAGACTCAGTAAATAATTAACTAATGATGAATGAAACATTAACAAATGTTTTTATTATTAACTAAGCTTTATTAATGCTTTATAAAATATCTACAAATGATATCTGCAAGATTTTACACACCTTATAACAGAGTATTTTATTCATTTACAAGCAACTTGTAAATGTTTGATAAATATAAAATATTAACATAGCATTTCCTAGTCATTTACAAGCATTTGTTTACATTTCCTAGTCATTTACAAACGTTTGTTAATGTTTTGTTCATCAATAGTTAATTATTTATTAAGTCTTTATAATGCTTTTTTGCATCCATTATTCTAAAGTGTTATTTATGCAAGGACAATCATAAAGTGCCACTATAAAAAGTGAGGCATAGAAAACAAGGAAATCACTGTGATGCATACTGTACATTTATTATTTTTCTTTGACTGTTTTTTTTATATCATGGCAATTTGTCTCATCTCTCTATGCAGACCTCTTCCGCAGCAGCCTCCGACCCGGCCTAAACCTCACATCATCAGTGGTGGTGGAGTAGGAAAATACAGCTGAGAACAATCCCCTACACAGTCTCACCCCAAGTAGTCAATTTTTGACTACTCAATTTTTGACACCCCAAGACTGCAATTTTTGACGTCTTGGGTATTCCTTCCACGTCACATTTTGACTATGTCCTCACAGGCGCCCCCTTGTGGCAGCATTACGTCATTGAGGTTAGGTTTAGGAATAGGTTTAGGGTTAGGCCACATAGTCAAAATGTGACGTGGAAGGAATACCCAAGACGTCAAAAATTGCCGTCTGGTCCAAGGTAGTCAGAAATTGACTACTTGGGGTGAGACTGCGTTGCAATCCCACCCGGCCTAAGCCTCACACCATCAAGTACATCTGAGGCCATGGACACAAGGGATGGAGAGATGGACAGCCTAAGTCTCACGTCATCAGTAGAGGTGGAGTAGGGAAATATATTGCTGAGGACATCTGGACACAAAGGACAGATGGACGGATAAACGGATGGATGGATAGACGGATAAACGGATGGATGGATGGATGGATGGATGCCCTGAAGGGACAAAAAGACTTATTTTTGCACTATAAAACCTTCTGCCCTTGATAGACATGTGGTGTGTCTACAAAGTCCTTAAACTCTGGGGCGAAGAGGCCCATCACCTGGTGCTCTAATAGGTCCTCGATACGCTTGCTGCGACCGACCGACCGACGGCACATACTTGTACTTGCTTTAAAAGCAGTAGACCAACACACACAATACCGGCGGTGTCATCCAGGGGGCAGAGGAAGAGAGAGAGAGCAGCATATCGATGCGGAAATTGGGAACAGAGACTGTAAGGAAAACAAAACAAAAAGAAGGACTCCCCGGACGAGGAGGCGATACTGCTACTGCTCCTACATTTGCACGCTCCTCTTTCAAAGTGCAACGGTGAAGTACCGGTATGATCGCACAAATGTTTGTTATTTCGGACAAGCCTCAATGAGACGCTCTTGAAAAGTTGTCACCATCACCGTTTTCACCGGAAACACTTGCATGGAACTGTGCAATCTTTCTTACGATCGCCCCCAGCGATTTTGAAGATATCGCACGGAACTTACGCGTAGCCTATAGATGCGGTGTCTAACGTGCGAAATTGGCATGAAACACACAAATTGTGCCCCCGCATGAGTATCCTGCAGCAAGCGTATCGAGGGCCTTATCTCCGAACGGTGCTATGAGTACACACTCAGGTACATTGTAGACTTATTTATGTCATGTATTTATTTCAGCACAGTGCACTGTGGTCGACACTTTTTTTATTAAATCGTAGCGTTTGTGTTTTATTTCAAAGGAAAACTCTCCTACATTTCTACGTCTCTTTGATTACATAATATTGTCTGTACTGTTTGTTTTTTTTAATCAGAGAAGACATTAGTGTTCTCGTTTGTGGATCATCTGAAGAGGCACTGGTGATGAAGAAGTTTGGATAGAGTTAACTGGATTTGAAATGAAGGGAACCTTGCAGCTTAATGTGGAATAATCACTACAGGAATTGGGAGATGAGATCATGGAGAGACAACAGCAATGAGGTGCTACTTTAACTGCTCACAGATTCGAAAATACAGTTGTCGAAATTACAGAATCGTACTTGACATCTCCTGAGTCTCCAAACATACTATGTAGTACTTACTGTACTTGACATCTCCTGAGGACCTCTGCATACATAGTACTGTACTTGACATCTCCTGTGAGTCTCCGTACATACTACAAAGTATATCGTACTGTACTTGACATCAGTGAGTTTCCGTACTATGTAGTACTGTACTTGACATCTCCTGAGAGTCTCAGCGAGAGCGATAGAAGAGCAGAAGCAGCAGAGCTTTCATACTGTACATCTGTGAATTGGTGTGGTGTCAACAACGGCGTCTTAGTTGAGTTTTACAGTAGGCCAAGTGGGAGTTGATTGATTGCACTGAGGTGCATTACAAGTTGCCCTCGTAGACTTGAGGGCTATACTGTACTGAGAAGCTGGCTTAGGAGTAAACCAGGTTAAGGTAAGAGGCAAATCACCTAATAGAAGGACCTGAACCAGGTTAAGTTACGAGGTAAATCATCTAATAGAAGGACCTAAACCAGGTTAAGTTAAGAGGTAAATCATCTAATAGAAGGACCTAAACCAGGTTAAGTTAAGAGGTAAATCATCTAATAGAAGGACCTAAACCAGGTTAAGTTAAGAGGTAAATCATCTAATAGAAGAGCCTGGAGTCCTTATTTTCTTAAGAAAACCAGGTTAACCAGGGTAATGTAAGAGGTAAATCATCTAATACAAGGGCCTCAATGGAAAAGCATAATAGGGCCCTTTTAACCTAAACTGGTTCTCACATTGTTACCAACCATCTGGAACATTGTGAATCGCTTAGCTCTGGAAAGGCATGGGTGTGTTCGAAACAGCTCAAACCTGATTGGAGAATTCACACGTGTCTTTTTGAATCACGTACTACTTCAATCACTGACTTTATAAATACCCCGCCCCGTGATTCTGATTGGACAGGTTGTGAAATTTCTGATTCCGTTCGGGCTCGTCTAAGATTTCCAGACCCTCGTGCGAGCTCACGAAGTTGAGCGGAAATGCATGAAGGGTCTGCGTTAGAGCCCGGCTAACCTTTAACCTGGTGTACCCCTGAAGGTAAATCATCTAATAAAAGAGCCTCAATGGAAAAGCATAAGAGACCCCCTTTAACCTGGTTTACCCCTGAAGGTAAATCATCTAATAAAGAGCCTCAATGGAAAAGCATAAGAGACCCCCTTTAACCTGGTGTACCCCTGAAGGTAAATCATCTAATAGAAGAGCCTCAAAGGAAAAGCATAAGAGACCCCCTTTAACCTGGTTTACCCCTGAAGGTAAATCATCTAATAGAAGAGCCTCAATGGAAAAGCATAAGAGACCCCCTTTAACCTGGTGTACCCCTGAAGGTAAATCATCTAATAGAAGAGCCTCAAAGGAAAAGCATAAGAGACCCCCTTTAACCTGGTTTAGCCTACCCCTGCACCAGCCTCTCAGTGTAGGCCCCTCGGGCACATTGCCTCTGAGCCAGCCCAGCCATGTCCGAAAACTTGAGTCTGGCTTATCTGTTTTATTATTTATATACTGTAGTACACCAATATGTTTCATGTGCCATTTTATTTGCTATTTATGTATCTCATTTGAATAACTTTTTTTCTTTTCTTTTTTTTATAATACTGAAGTCATGATTTGTAATCTTGTTTTTATGGTATAAAAGCGACTTGAATAGGGTTTTGCTCATGTAACTGAGGTGTTCCTGCGCAGTACGCCCCCTCGGGGCCTCGAACACGCCTCCTAGCCAACACATTGGTTCAGGTGTGGGAGTGACATCATGATGCCGCTGAGCTAAAGGACCAGTTTGATAGCTCAGCGCTACCGATACTGTATGAGGCTACTGCTAGTTGGCCTCCGTTACACTCAGTCTCCTCTTTCCTTCTTATGGATTGCATCTAATCAGCAATACTTGACAGCAAACACATTTGTATCACTGCTACTTTGATGATGAGTCAATGACACCTGGTTTCATTGGAAAACATACATAACTTTTCGAGAGTTTACTCCACTCACCTTTTCTAGTTAGCCTACAATATCTATTGTACGTTTGTCTGAACACTTTAACCAACCGTCATCTCTTCATTCTCTTTTTTTCTTTCTTTTTTTGATCTGTTTGTTTTTTTGTTGTAACTGTGTTACAGGTGAACACATTATTACAGTCTTTTTGTACAATACATCTTTGATTAAAAACACAGAAATGTATCATATTTGTCAGTGTTGTTGATCCACAGATCTTTTTAATCAAATTTGAGCATACAATAGTCAAGTCAAGTCAAGTAGGTTTTATTGTCAATTTCTTTACATGCACTGGTCATACAAAGAATTTGAAATTACATTTCTTGCTTTCCCATACAATAGGTGCCGGGCAAGGGACAGCATTGGCCAACATTGCTAGTCAACAAACCCCTGGGGTGAATTTCGCGAAACCAAAGTTGCTTACTACATTAGCTACTTCGTTGCTTTCAATGCATTTTCCCATTGGCAACTACCGAAGTTGCTAACAGGCTAACAACTTCCCTTTGAGAAACTCACCCCAGAGAAGTTGGATGAAAAGGCAAACACTGAAGTAAATTGTAATGCTTTATTTACAATGCAGAATGTCTAACAGAGACAGTTCACGTGTCTAGGCATTAGGGTAGCCTACTGGTATTCCATTAGGCTTGTATTGGTTGACAAGTATGGGTGTAGTTCCTGTGATCCCCAGACAGCATATTTTAAAGCATTTTGTACCCATGCACACACAGTAGTCACAAAAACCTGCAGGTTTTCATATTGCATAGATGTGTGGGAAATACTAGATTATATGTCTGAAATATTTGGTTTGAAGTACATTTTGTCCATTTAAATACAGCTTTCAACCAAACAGTTGTTATTTTTGCTCTTGCCCGCAAATATTGCCTATTGAATGCATTGTATCAGTAAGCAAAATGTGCTTATTAGATGCACTTTAGATGTTGATTTAAAACAAAGCGAACAAAACAGCACAAATAAAATAACTTAAATCTCAATAAAGGACATCCTGAATTGAGCTTCAAAGTGAATACAAGGCAGTATAAAAGGCATGTCTGTGTCTCCACAAACGAGTAGGGCTCCAAGACTCCGCTTGCTTCCTGTCGGCACGGTAACCCCAGGTCATGTAGAGTCATTTGTTCACTCCTGTGTGACACTGTGTGTGTGTGTGTGTGTGTGTGTGTGTGTTGGGGCAGTAGAAACACAGCTGCTGTGGAGCGGTGTGGGGCCGCCTGATGAGGAGTCCAGATGCTTCCAAAGGGGGAAAAAACTCAGACGAAAGAGAGGAGAGACCTGGAGAGGAGAGAGCTGGTCTTTGGTGGCTCTTCAGTCTGTGCCTCTGTGGAGAAGCTGATCCAACAGTTTCTGCAGAGAAAGAGGGGAGGGGGGGAGCACATATTAACCCGTTAAAACATGGATGGCGTTTTACATTTGTTGTTACCAGAATGAAGGAGGTAGAGAATGCGCACACATCAGTGGTACAGGTGCTGGACAAAATAAAGTAACTGAAGTAAATAATAGAGGTCCGCAACACTGTCATAATATTGTAGTACTATGGTAAATAACCTTTCAATGACTATTACAGCGCACCACTGGAGGTACGCCGTGAATTATGGGGCTACATCCTGCGTTGTGAATTTAACTCTTGAAGAATAGGACCAACACTGGGAGAGTTAAATCCAACTCTCTGGGTGTTGAAGTAACACTGCAGACCTTACTGTGGAATGTGTGCAGCTCATTCTCAGCACTGGGAGAAATGTTTTACACACTGTACCTCAGGTGATGTTCATTAAGGGAGCTCCTCTGTGTTTAAACTAATTTGTTCTCATTTGTCAGTGTGTTAGATTAAAAAACATTTAATCTTGACCAAAACACATTAACATTGATTATTTACAACACCCATTGAGACTCCTTGCCCGCACTTGTCATGAAGTGCTGCTAACTCGTAAACTCCCAAATTATGTCTGCTGGGTATCCCGGGCAGTGTTGCCAGACTGGGCGGTTACCCGCCCAATTGGGCTACTTGGGATTGGTAAGAACGGGAAAAATCGTCCATTTGGCGTTTTTATCTGCAGTTGTATGCCCATAGAAACCAATTCAATTTGTTGAAATTGGGCGGAATTTAGCGCTTTTTGGCGGTTTTTGAGCATCTTTTGGGCGGGATCTGGCAACACTGATCCCGGGATGACCCTGTTTCTCTACGATGCTGTTTTCTCTTCGGTCATCCAAGCAGCATGAAACAGAAACAGACTGATTCAGTCACACAGTCCTTGATCCTGAACAGTAAAATGTACAGTGTATGGTCCCACTGGATTTTGTGTTAAATTCAACTCTTTGAGTGTTGTATTAACACTTAGAGAGTTTTGAGCACTATCTGTGAACTATAATTAAACACTCAAAAAGTTTCAATTTAAGACTTATATTGAATG
>NC_085873.1:54256437-54258937 GCF_034702125.1 Engraulis encrasicolus | reverse complement strand
TAGCCACCAGCGCCTGAGGGAGCCTGGGGAAGGCCGGGTGCATTGCCAACGAATCAAAGTGAACATGCAGGACAAAGGTCTATACCATCTGTGTTGTGATGCATCTCATTGTAATTTCGATTGCATAACTGCAATAGAACCTACATTAATGCTGTGGCAGGGCTTTTCTCTTTTTCATAATAAAGAACAGGTCATTTTCTTTCTATTTTGTCATTGTTTTAGGTCCAAGATATTATGAGATGATTATTACCGGATTTAGACCATACAGTTTATTCATTGAAAGTATTATGAAGGAGTTGGTGGTGAGACTTACTTATTATGATGCAGAAGAACAGGTGAAGTACTTCCTGTAATTAGCCACCAGAGCCTGAGGGAGCCTGGGGATGGCCTTGTGCATTGCCAACTGAAAATTAGAGATGCACAAGATCCAAGATCCGGTTCCGGATCCGGCAGGATAATAGGGTTTTTCGCAGGATCCGGACCCGGCAGGATCTTAAGCAGTGGATACGGTATCTGGCAGTTACCTAAAAATCAGGATCTGGTGCATGTCTAGCCTAGGTTTTTCAGTCAGTCTTTCACAACCTCAATTGCTGCATGGAGTGAAAGCCCTTTGGAAGCGGCCAGTGCAGGCAGTGTTGCAGTAAGCCAATGAGTCTAAAAAATAGTTTGAGCCAACGTAATAAAAAGGGCCCACGTGTTCGAGTAGGCTATGTGTTTCCACCCTTTCGTAGGATCCGGTATCCAGTTCCGGATTCGGCAGGATCTTAAGCAGTGGATCCGGTATCTGGCAGGATCCTAAAAATCAGGATCTGGTGCATCTCCACTGAAAATTAAAATCCACGACGCAAAGCTCCAGTTTCCCTTATTATTATTTTAATGTGACGTTTCGTGCAGCATGCTTGGTGTCGCGGACACTGGTATTTCTCAAAACCTAGTCTGCACACTTCCAAGTGTGTTTAGCCTAATTAGTCACGCCCAGTGATTGGCTAATCCATAGAGTTTACCAAAGAGTATCCAATCACTGTGCGTGACTAATTAGGCTGAGCACACTTGGAAGTGTGAAGACTAGGTTTTGAGAAATACCCGTTCTCTTCAGTTTTCATGTGGTCCTGCGCCCAATCTATTTGAGACGAATGTGCGTGGGTTTTCTTTGTTACACTTGGGTGCATTGGCAACACAAAGAGCCAGATTTCACCTGTTCCTCTGCATCATAATAATACTGCCAATGAATAAACTGTATAGTCTAAACCAGGGGTGTCAAACTCGAATTGACTTGAGGGCCTAAATCAAAATCTGGAACAAAGTTGTGGGCCGAACTCTCTCTGTATCTCTCTCTCTCTCTCTCTCTCTCTCTCTCTCTCTCTGTATCTCTCTCTCTCTCTCTGTATCTCTCTCTCTCTCTCTGTATCTCTCTCTCTCTCTGTATCTCTCTCTCTCTGTATCTCTCTCTCTCTGTCTCTCTCTCTCTGTAAGTAGGTGTTCGATGGCGATGATAAACCCAAAGTGGATGTGTTGAAATCTAGTTTAAATACTAATAATTTCTCTCTCTCCATCCCTCTCTCTCTCTCTCTCTCTTTCCATCTCTCCATCCCCCTCTCTCTCTCTCTCTCTCTCTCTCTCTCTCTCTCGTCTCTCATCCCCCCCCCCTCTCTCTCCTCTCCTCCACAGCGGTACCGTTCCCTCCAAGTCACCGCCTGTCCGCTAAGGAGGTGTTTGACAGCGATGGTAAACCCTAGTATTCGTGTGACACAACAAAGTTCATGTTCAAGTCTTTTATGATTAAACCATTTCAATTACAATGGAAATCGACCTCTTTCCATTTCTTATTTTTGAGTAAATTAACTGTTGTGAGATTTCTTCTTTGAACGTTGTTTCTTTGAAGTATTTTTATTTCAATTTAGCTTAAATTAATAATTGGACTCTAAATTAAACTAACACAAACACAATCGTATTGTGTGTTTGTTGAACAATGTTTTTGCAATGTCTTATCAAAAAATGAGTCCAAGGTCTCTGTTGCTAAAATGATTAAAAAGCCTTTATTTAAACATGGCTATTCATTTAAAAAATGAGTGCAGAGACCCACGTGTAGCGGCGCTGAGCCTTCTTCATGTTTTTGCAATGTTTGTACTAGATGTCCAGCTGTAGTCTAGTCTACCTTTTTAAAGATGTCCACCTGTAGGCTAGTGTACCTTTTTAAAGATGTCTGTAGTCTACTCTACCTTTTTAAAGATGTCTGTAGTCTACTCTACCTTTTTAAAGATGTCTGTAGTCTACTCTACCTTTTTAAAGATGTCTGTAGGCTAGTGTACCTTTTTAAAGATGTCTGTAGTCTACTCTACCTTTTTAAAGATGTCTGTAGGCTACTCTACCTTTTTAAAGATGTCTGTAGGCTACTCTACCTTTTTAAAGATGTCCACCCGCAGCCTGTTGGTCTGGGATGTAGCCTTCTTCTTCTCCTCCTCGTTCTTGCGTTTGAGATCCTGTTGACTCCTGCAAGGTC
>NC_085873.1:54223937-54236437 GCF_034702125.1 Engraulis encrasicolus | reverse complement strand
CACAAAAAATATTTTTTAAAAAATGGGCGTTTATGGCTCTCTCCACCAAAAAGGTTCCCGACCCCTGATGTAGACATTTTGGAGCCCTAGAAGAAACATAACCATAAGGACCTGAAAAGTCTTTATATAAACATAAAAGTCTAGTGTTATGGTGCTATTGTAATGTTTTGTCTTATATCTTCGGGTACTTTACATAAGACAAATGAAGATCAAGCCTATGCTTTTCTGTTTAACACAACTGGTGTGACATTTGGGGCCCCTATGGAGGACAGATTTGGTTGGGGCCCCAGGCAATTGCCTAGGTTTGCCTAATGGAAAATCCGCCTCTGTCCACAGTCCTGAATACCATTACATATATATAAACATTAAAATACATCACGTCTCTGTAGTCCTTTACCATTACATATAACCATTAAAACACATCACGCCTCTGTAACGCTTTACGAGAACAGAACCGTGTTCATCTACATTGGAGATCTGCAAGTTTGTTTTCTATAATAATTATTATATACAGTATATGTACACAGCAAATTTGTCAGAGTTAGATTCCCGGTGTTCAGCCAAAATCTGAACATCAAGAGTTGCAGCAACACTACACAGTGTTATTTGACTCCTCTGGATCGGAGTTGTTGAGCTAAGAGAGCTAGAGAGTTAATGTTTAACTCCTAGAGAGTTATGAAAACCACGCCTCCCCATTTTTCAAATGATTTGGCAACATGAGCCATCATTTTTTTGAGTCCCCTATAAGTGGACCAAACTCATTCCTCTGTAGGTGAACCAAATTATGAAACAACAGACAAAGAACTCTCTTCTGGTTTTCTTCACATTGCGACATTGTGTGTATACTACAAAAAGTAGGTGCTCTTTCTGGTCGTGTTAGGCCTTTTGAGTACTGTTTTTGTTCAACAGTTTACAACAGTTAAGGACTGGCAACAGTTTGCACAGTTTGCGGTAATTCACTGTAACTTATATATTTCTCCGGTAACAGCTAGCCTATGAACAGTTTAGCCACATTTAATGTATAAAATATAGGCTAGCATAATTTGAAAAGTCTACCAGGGACAGTAATGCCTTGATTCAGTCTCTTAGAAGTAGCCTAGTCTATTTGAAGCTGTCATTCTACCCCATCCAAATCAATCAATTCCTGACTAAGGGCTGTCATGCAATGATTGAATTACTGCCTGCACCTGCCAAGCGCCTCATCACTCGGGTCACATGGTTCACTTGAACATGTATGTAGCCTCTTACTGCAGCAGGGGTCACCGGCGACCCTATTCACTTGCTGAAAATGCTGAACTACATCATAACAACATTGCTATGACATTACAGAGAGCCATAGTGCTGCGCTAAGGGGTTAGACTGTTGCATTGTACTGCTCCCTGATTACTAGCTAGCAGGCTGGTGTGTGTGTGTGTGTGTGTGTGTGTGTGTGTGTGTGTGTGTGTGTGTGTGTGTGTGTGTGTGTGTGTGTGTGTGTGTGTGTGTGTGTGTGTGTGTGTGTGTGTGTGTGTGTGTGTGTGTGTGTGTGTGTGTGTGTGTGTGCATGTGTGCTGCAGGACTGTGCTCCGGTCCCAACCCTGTGTCTACAGAATACCAATACATCACCGTACAGACATCAGTTGAGTGAGAGTGAGTTCAGCAGTCTAATCCAACATCTGCATTCACTTCACATTTCTCTCTCTCTCTCTCTCTCTCTCTCTCTCTCTCTCTCTCTCTCTCTCTCTCTCTCTCTCTCTCTCTCTCTCTCTCTCTCTCTCCTCTTCCCCTCTCTCCCTCTGTCTCTCTCTACTCTCTCTCCTCCCTCTTCACCCCTCTCTCCTCTATCATCCCTCTCTCTCTCTCTCTCTCTCTCTCCTCTTCCCCTCTCTCCCTCTCTCTCTCTCTCTCTCTCTCCTCTTCCCCTCTCTCCCTCTCTCTCTCTCTCTACTCTCTCTCTCTCTCTCTCTCTCTCTCTCTCTCCCTCTCTCTCTCTCCCTCTCACCTCTTCCCCCTTCCCTCCTCTTCCTCCCTCTCACCTTTTCCCTTCCTCTCTCTCCTCTTCCTCTCTCTCTCCTTCCTCTCTCTCCTCTTCCTCTCTCTCCTCTTCTTTCTCCTCTCCACCTCTTCCTCTCTCTCTCCTCTTCCCCTATCTCTCTCCTCTTCCTCTCTCTCTCTCCTTCCTCTCTTTCCTCTTCCTCTCTCTCTCCTTCCTCTCTCTCCTCTTCCTCTCTCTCTCCTTCCTCTCTCTCTCTGCCTCTCTCCACTCTTCTCCACCTCTACCATTCCCCTCCCACTCTCTGTCTCCTCTTTCCCTCTCTCTCTCTCGCTACCTTTCTCCACCTCTTCTCGTCTGTCTGTCTGACTCTCTCTCTCTCTCTCTCTCTCTCTCTCTCTCTCTCTCTCTCTCTCTCTCTCTCTCTCTCTCGCTCTCTCCTATCTATTTCACTTTTGGTTTCAGATTTCCTCTGTTTAGTTCTCACTTTCAACCCATTTTTTCAGACAACTATCCATTTCTGCTGGCTCACTGATACTCTTTCATTTCTTCTTCTTCTTCTTCTTCTTCTTCTTCTTCTTCTTCTTCTTCTTCTTCTTCTTCTTCTTCTTCTTCTTCCTCTTCCTCTTCTTCTTCTTCTTCTTCTTCTTCTTCTTCCTCTTCTTCTTCTTCTTCCTCCTCTTCCTCTTCTTCTTCTTCTACATTCTGGGCACATGGTATGGTACTCCCTGCCTCTCCTCTCTGTCCTCACTGTATATTGAACTGTGTCTTTGTATACATTAGATGTGTTCTTAGCATCAGCACTGACAGGATATTACTGTATATTGAACTGTGAGTTATTACTTATATAAGGGTACAGGTCTTTTCGTCGAATGGATTCTTGAGAGGGGACCATTCGAACAAAACGTTGGACCATTCGTATAAGGCAGGGGATCTTTCGTCGAGGACGTTCCGTCTACCGCAAAAGCCTACGAAACATCCTTAAAATTGAACTAAAGATCCTTAGGTTTGAACTAAACGTCCCTTCAGCCTGCCTATATTAGAAATGTAAATCAGCTTTTTTAACGCTCATTTTCACGGGTTTTGTTTATTTAAATATGTAAATCCTTATATAACTATTATTATTATACTGTTACAATTGCTGTCACTGTTATTATTTCTATTATTGTAATGTTTATATTCTATATTTATCTTATCTTCTGTTTACATGTTCAATGTTAAATGTTAAATGTTAAATGTTGAATGTTGAATGTTAAATGTTAAATGTTCTTTTGTACTGCATTTATTATTATTGACCACTTATTGTTACCAGTCCATCCCTGTTACCTGTCCTGTCTTACACTTTATGTCAGTCTGTAACATGTCAGTCTTGTAAAGGCCTATGTCTATGTCCTGGCATGGTATAGAGAGAAAACGTAAGTTCATTTTCCTTGTATGTCTGTGCATATGAAGAAAGTGACAATAAAAGCTGACTTGACTTAACTTGACTTGACTAGCACTACAGGGTTTCACTGTATATTGAACTGTGTGGGCCTATCTCTTTATAAACATTAGGTGTGCTCTTAGCGTCAGCACTGAGAGGATATTAGGCCTACTGTATATTGTATTGTGTCTTTGTATACCTTAGATGTGTTCTTAGCATCAGCACTACATGGTTTCACTGTGTATTGAACTGTGTAGGCCTATCTCTTTGTATACATTAGATGTGCTCTTAGCATCAGCATTGGCAGGATATTACTGTATATTGAACTGTGAGTCTCTTCAGAAGTGTGTTCTTAGTGTCAGCTGTAGTAGGATTTCACTGTATATTGAATTGTGTCTTTGTATACCTTAGATGTGTTCTTAGCATCAGCTCTATCAGGGTTTATGATGTGAAGCGCGTAAGCTCTTGTCTTTACAGCAAACACTGCAACAGCAACACTGCGTTTGTGTGCTCTGCTTGCAGAACAAACAGCAAAACCTACCACCTCCCTCCCTCCCACACACACACACACACACACACACACACACACACACACCGCCTCCTCTGCCTACATTACAGTGTGTGTGTGTGTGTGTGTGTGTGTGTGTGTGTGTGTGTGTGTGTGTGTGTGTGTGTGTGTGTGTGTGTGTGTGTGTGTGTGTGTGTGTGTGTGTGTGTGTGTGCGTGTGTGCGTGTGTGCGTGTGTGCGTGTCCTGTGTGTACTGTGTCTATATGTAAACAAGGAAATACAAACACCAGAAAGGAAAACATGCCATTAGCTGAAAGTAAACATGATTCTGGGATTTTTTTTTAGTTTTGAAAATGCTGTTGCATTGAAATGCAGACAAAAATAGTCTACTATACACACTCTCATTAACAGAAACAAACTGGTATTATTCTGTATGGAAACTGTTTCTTTCACCAACACGTGCAAAGCCATCAGGTATACGTAAATAAAGAATGTCGTTGCAAAACGAAGTATCCACCACATTTTAGACTTTTGCGTTTTATTATTGGAAATGAGAGTACAGAAGTCCGATCATCTATGTGTGAATTCTTGGCATTCAAATATTTTGAGAACATACTTGTTAAACCTATATACAGTAAAATGCATTTTGCAATGCAAAGCAATGGAATGGCCAATACAAAAATGTCAATTTGCTAAAACGTTCCAAATTGGATATACGTAATTACTCATTTTGCCATGAAGCTCTTCAATTTGACACAACAGAACAAACAGGCTACCTGTGTGAGGAGAGATGAGGTGGAGGTAGAACTGTCTTCCTGTGAAGGTAAGAAACCGAGGACTCCAGGCTCTTCGAATCTATTCAAAGATTAAGTGTAGACCCCAGGTATAGGGTGACATAAAAGAATAAGCATGCTACCTGTGTAAGGGGAGACGAGGTGGAGCTGGAGCTGGAGCTGGCGCCTGTCTGTCCACGTGTCACACTCGACTTGACTGGCACAGCAGCAGCGGCAACAGGAGCAGTAGCGTTAGCGGTCGGGCCGCCATGACACTTCTCCCCTGCTACATCTGCGAACAACAACAAACAACCAAACGTCTTTTTCAGTGATGAGTGTCTCTCTCGTCCAGGGCCACTGACAGCTTTGGCTGGGCCCAGGACAAAGCTATCTGAAAGGGCCCCCCTAACAATGTAGTGAGAACCCAATTCTGGCCCCCACCTCTCCCTGGGCCCGGGACAGCTGATCCCTCTGCCCCCCACCTGCCAGCTTTCCTCGTTTCCTAGGGCCCACTGACATTAGTATCACCTCTGTCCCTGGGGCCCCCATTTACACTAGTATTGCCCCTGTCCCTGTGCCCTTGTGTTGACACCAACAACAGCTGCTGGCCGCTCGTTCCGAGTACACGGAGGACGGCGGAGGACAGTGGGCGGAGCCTTCCCTTCTTCACCCCCCGCAGGCAGACAAGACAAGACAAGAAGAGAGAGAGCTGACCCACAGGAAGACAAGACAAGACAAGACAAGACAAGACAAGACAAGACAAGAAGAGAGAGAGCTGACCCACAGGAAGACAAGACAAGACAAGAAGAGAGAGAGCTGAGCCACAGGAAGACAAGACAAGACAAGACAAGAAGAGAGTGAGCTGACCCACAGGCAGACAAGACAAGAAGAGAGTGAGCTGACCCACAGGCAGACAAGACAAGACAAGACAAGACAAGACAAGACAAGACAAGACAAGACAAGACAAGACAAGACAAGACAAGACAAGACAAGACAAGACAAGAAGAGAGTGAGCTGACCCACAGGCAGACAAGACAAGACAAGACAAGACAAGAAGAGAGAGAGCTGACCCACAGGCAGACAAGACAAGGAGACATGACAAGAAGAGACTGAGCTGACCCACAGGCAGACAAGACAAGAAGAGAGTGAGCTGACCCACAGGAAGACAAGACAAGACAAGACAAGAAAAGAGAGAGATGACCCACAGGCAGACAAGACAAGGAGAGAGTGAGCTGACCCACAGGCAGACAAGACAAGACAAGACAAGAAAAGAAGAGAGAGAGCTGACCCACAGGCAGACAAGACAAGAAGAGAGTGAGCTGACCCACAAGACAAGACAAGAAGAGAGTGAGCTGACCCACAGGCAGACAAGACAAGAAGAGAGTGAGCTGACCGACAGGCAGACAAGACAAGAAGAGAGTGAGCTGACCCACAGGAAGACAAGACAAGAAGAGAGTGAGCTGACCGACAGGAAGACAAGACAAGAAGAGAGTGAGCTGACCGACAGGGAGACAAGACAAGACAAGACAAGAAGAGACTGAGCTGACCCACAGGCAGACAAGACAAGACAAGACAAGAAGAGAGTGAGCTGACCCACAGGCAGACAAGACAAGAAGAGAGTGAGCTGACCCACAGGCAGACAAGACAAGACAAGACAAGACAAGAAGAGAGAGAGCTGACCCACAGGAAGACAAGACAAGACAAGACAAGAAGAGACTGAGCTGACCCACAGGCAGACAAGACAAGACAAGGAGACATGACAAGAAGAGAGAGAGCTGACCCACAGGCAGACAAGACAAGGAGACATGACAAGAAGAGACTGAGCTGACCCACAGGCAGACAAGACAAGAAGAGAGTGAGCTGACCCACAGGCAGACAAGACAAGACAAGAAGAGAGAGAGCTGACCCACAGGAAGACAAGACAAGAAGAGAGTGAGCTGACCCACAGGCAGACAAGACAAGAAGAGAGAGAGCTGAGTAATAGATATGCTGTTGCCATGCCAGCCAAAGTCCCCATTCCATGCTGTTGCCATGCCAGCCAAGTCCCCATGCCATGCTGTTGCCATGCCAGCCAAGTCCCCATGCCATGCTGTTGCCATGCCAGCCAAGTCCCCATGCCATGCTGTTGCCATGCCAGCCAAGTCCCCATGCCATGCTGTTGTCATGTCAGCTGATCTGCCTCTCACATTACACACAGCAGTCTAGTCGCCTGGCTACTGTTACCATGGTGACACAAAGAACTTTAGGTAGTACGGACTTTCAAACAGGTAAGATAGATAGATAGATAGATAGATAGATAGATAGACAGATAGATAGACAGATAGACAGATAGATAGATAGATAGATAGATAGATAGATAGATAGATAGATAGATAGATAGATAGATAGATAGATAGATAGATAGATAGATAGATAGATAGATAGATAGATAGATAGATAGATAGATAGATAGATAGATAGATAGATAGATAGATAGATAGATAGATAGTAACATGATAAGGGAAGGGTAGGTTTCTATTCTCTATGTCCCTCATGTTCTGCAGAGGCCATCAGCTCTGTTCTGTTCACTGTTTAGTCTCAGCTGATCATGAGGGCAGTTCAGGCGCCGCAGTACAAACGTCACTCTGGCTCCATCAGCAGGGCCGGATTAACACAAACGGCTAGATATGACTGCAGCCTAGGGGCCCCCCACCTGCCAAGGGGCCTCACAGGCTAGATATGACTGCAGCCTAGGGCCCCCCACCTGCAAAGGGGCCTCACAGGCTAGATATGGCTGCAGCCTATGGGGCCTCCCTCCTGCCAAGGGGCCCCACATATGGCTGCGAACTAGGGCCCCCACAGGGTATATATCGCTGCAGCCTAGCCCCCCCACCTGCAAAGGGGCCCCCCACAGAGTAGATGTGGCTGCAGCCTAGGGCCCCCACCTGCAAAGGGCCAGATATGGCTGCAGAACTAGAGCCCCCACCTGCAAAGGGCCCCCCACAGGGTGGAAATCACTGCAGCCTATGCCCCTCCCCCCCTCCTGCCAAGGGGCCCCCGATTGGCCATAGGGGTGAAAAATGAAATAACTGTGTAATTGTGACGAGATACAGTAGTGAAAAATTCACCTTCCATACTAAATAGAGTTCTAAATCTTGTGAATGTCATCGTTAATTCCTTAATCTTGGAATAATGACACCTTCTATTCCTTCTTTCAAACTCTTTCAAAGTGAGACGTCTGAAGAGAATCTGACGTTATCCTGCCATGAAAAAATAAAACTATAATGATTCTAAGAATGTGGACTCTTCCTACAGTTGACCTTCATCCTGCACCTTTCCCTGGGATGTGCACAATCCTCTCCTTCAACTACCTGTCAGTTGCTTCCAAACAACATCTATTTGTATCTATATAGTCACAATAAAGCTCTCTACTCTACTCTTCTCTATTGGCCCAAATTTGCCTTTCGAGGGGGCCTACAGCTACCTGTAGCCTAGGGGCCCCCGTGCCACGTTAATCCGTCCCTGTGCATCAGTGCAACATGGCTGCAAACAAGTGAGTCAGAACCGCACGGCTGTGCTGCTCCTGCTAATCCCAATCACATGACCCGCCAGCCAGCAGCACTCTCTCCATTGTCATTCACCCTCGTCAAATACCCAGGTCATGTCCTCGCTGTCCTCAATGCGGGTCACTAGGGGTGTAATGAAGAGTTTTCAAAACCCCCTAACTCCATTTCTGAAGACCTGCACTTTAATATTTTTAGAGAACCCCGTTGTTGGTTTGGTTTACATTCATGTACTTGATAATACATATAAATAGTTATATTACATAAATAAAATACAAAATATGCAATTTTGATAGCTTTGTATTAAATAAAAATGAATTAAGATTATTTTCTGAAAAGGCACTTAGGGGGTTTTGCATCTGAACCCTTAATCACAGCCTACATGACAACAATACGATTCCATATTGATTCTTTAACCTAAGGCACCGATTCAATTATTCATGATACTTAGAATACCTGTATAAAAAAGGAGACAATCCGCACACTTTAGGTCTTTTTTGTGCATAGAAGCTTTACTTGACTTGCAAGCTTTTGGTCCTTAGACCGGACAGGATCAGCAGATGCCTGATGAAGGTCTAAGGACCGAAAGCTTGTAACTCAAGTCAAATACAGCTTCTACTATGCACAAAAAAGACCTGAAGTGTGTGGATTCATTGTCTCCTTTTTATACATGAAGTTTAAACTGAATCCTGCAGATTCTAAACAGATGAGCGTTGGCCCATCACAACTTTAGTTATACTTAAAATACCTAAATCACATGAACTGCCAGCCACACTCTCACCATTGTCATTCACCCTTGCCTTGTCTTGGGCCGTGAGCAGACATTTTCAAATCTCGAGAGGTCATGTCCTGGGTGTCCTCAATGCTGGTTACGGTACTGCCAAGCCTGCACTGGCCATCTGGCATAGTGGACCTTTCCCAATGGGCCCAGCACCCTTGTGGGGCCCTTTTTTCAGATTTTTTTTTTTTTTAAGTCAGCCTCCCGATGAGTTCCCACAATTCGTCCTTCATGAATATCATCAAAAGCTTACGTATTTTTCAGATGCTGTGTGCCCAAGGCCAACTGGTGAGTCAGTTCTACGCTGCTAATTATGAGGGGCGCCAAAAGTGCCCGGGCCCTATTTCTCCCCCAGTCCAGCTAATTATGAGGGGCCCCTTTAAGCCAAAAGTGCCCGGGCCCTATTTCTCCCCCATGAGGGGCCCCTTTAAGCCAAAAGTGCCCGGGCCCTATTTCTCCCCCAGTCCAGGCCTGTCCACTGCCCTTGTCTTTAACATGCTGCAAATGTTCCAAATACCTGCAGAGGAAGCAGGAGTGTCTTGGATGTCCCCATCTGACTTTATCCGATTAGGACAAGCAGGAACAGGAGTCATATTGTATGGGGACAGGACTGGACTGGCAGGCTAGAGGGCATCTAAAGCCCTGAAGACAAGACCCCTGTTATAGCATTGTTGCTGCCAGAATGACAATGGTAAAGGAGTCATATTGTAGCCTATGGGGACTGGACAGGTAGGTTATGAGTGCAGTGGCATAATCTAACCTCCGTCAGACAAGACCCTTGTTAAAGCATTGCTGTTACCAGAATGACAATGGCAATGCAGCAGAACTATAAGTCTCTGTATAATGTTGAAGGTTAGTTCTATAGTGACAATTGCAATGCAGTAGAACTATAAGACTCTGTGCAATGTCCAAGTAATGTAGAATAGAGACATTAATAATGCAGTAAAACTAAGACTCTGTAATGTCATAGAAGTGTAGTACTATAGTTGCAAAGCCTTGTCGGTGACTAGGACAGTGTTCCACTGTTGGAAGGTTGCGCATTAAGATAATTTGTCTATACATGACTATGCTTAGTTGTGATGCAATTATTCATATACATGAGCAAGAGTGCAACAGCATAGTATAGTTGCAGAATAGTAAGTGGTGGCTATACCATGTGTGACAAAAGCACTGTAGACTATGCACACCTATTTAGTATTTAGTCATAATGAGCAACAAAAGACACTGGGTGAAAGGAAAACAAAGCAGAGCATATTTTGGCCTATACTGTACATTATGAGAGCATTTCACTGTTGCACATTAAGATGCTTGTGTATTATATTTCTATAAGTGACAATGCGTTGTGGTGCAATTATTCCCATACATGAGCAACAACACGGCAACAGTATAGTACGGCTGTAGAATAGTAAGTGGTGGCTATACATCAGCGATTCTCAAAGTGTGGTCCGGGGACCACTGGTGGTCTGCGACAGAGCTCAGGTGGTCCGTGAGGGCGAGGGATTACTACTTTTCCAAGACAAGCTAGGAGTAGGCTGTATTTGTAACATGTATTGCAATGGTAAACATAGCAGAAGTAATCTTTTCACCACAATAAGACAGGCTTGCAATGTTAGCAGCATCAATTCAGTTGACAGGTGGTCCCTGAACGTTTTCACAGGGACCAAGTGGTCCTTGGTCTGGAAAAAGTTTGGGAAACACTGCTATCCATGTGTGACAAAAACACTGTAGTGACTGTAGACAATTCACAGCTACAGTATGTAGTCATAATGAGCAAAAAAGACATCTTTCTTTGTGAGAAAGGTGAAGGACAGAGCGGAGCATATTCATTATGAGAGTCTGGGATATATTGTGTATATTGAGAGTGTGGGATCAGGGAGCAACTGCAGAGCTCCATTGGGGTAGACTGCAGCTGCTGCATCTATTTGTCTTGCCTGTTTTTAGATTAAACACAACTCTCTGGAATGTCATTATACAACAGTCTGGAATGTCATTATACAACAGTCTGGAATGTCATTATATTCCGGGAAGATGGAAGATGGAATATCCTGCCATGCCAGTGATGCCATTGTGTACGTCAGTACCCAATCAGGGGTACGTGCACCACTAGGGGTACGCGAGCTCACCTCAAGGGGTACGCTGAAAAATTTAATAATAACAAAAATATATTGAGTGTAGTCACATTGCGAACAGAGCCTGAATGAGGGCCAGGGGGTACTCATCATATGAAAAAGTTGCTAAGGGGATACGCAGGACGAAAAAGGTTGGGAAGCACTGGTGTACGTCCTTGGATTTCTGATTGGCAGCGTGGTAGAGCCCGAGGCCGCAGATGAGACGCAGAAATGGAAATGGACGCAGCTGCCAATCAAATCATCTCCCTCCAAAATGAAACGGCAGCACGACAAGACAAGAGGAAGATTAGAGGAAGAGGGAGAGGAGAGGAGAGGAGAGGAGGAGAAGAGAGGAGAGGAGAGGAAGAGGAAGAGGAGAGGAGAAGAGGAGAGGAGAGGAAGAGGGCAGAAGGAGAGGAAGAGGAGGATGAGAGAGGAGAGGAGGAGGGCAGAAGGAGAGGAAGAGGAGAGGAGGAGAGGAGAGGAGACTAGAGGGAGAGGAGAGGAGGAGGAGAGGAGGAGAGGAGAGGAAGAGAAGGAGGAGAGGACACTAGAGGAAGAGGAGAGGAGAGGAGAGGACAAGAGAGGAGAAGGAGAGGAGAGGAAGAAGAGGAGGAGGAGAGGAAGAGGAGAGGAAGAGGAAGAGGGAGGCCTGAGGGCATCTGCTGTCTCCTGCGTGATGTACGCACGAGCCGGAGGCTTGGCAACAGCCTGCACTTCTGAAGACAACTCGGAACTGCTGCTATAGGCCCACTCTGAAGCGGGGTTGCCAGATCATGAGACTGATGATTTCCAGCCCAGAAAAAACCTGCCTGGAAGCACTAAATCCAAATTGCCAAATTTGAACTAAATTGCATTGATTTCTATGCCCATAAATCTGCAGAAAAGACTGCCAAAAATGCTATTTTACCCTTTTTATAATCCGCAGACTGTAATCTTAAAGAAGCCCAATTGGACGGGAAACAGGCCAATCTGGCAACAAGGTGTCCTCATGCATCAAGGTACGTACAGTACGTTATCTCAGCATGGTGCACTGAAGCAAACACACATTTACAGCACATTTGCACACGTGTAATTAATTGGTCTCCTCCTTCAACAGTGAAACACTATGGAACAAAAACACATACAGCTTCATATGATGTTGGTATAAGTTCTTAATGTTGCATTTGCAGAGAAATGAAAGGTATAGTATGTATGTTTTGCTGTTACTATAACTTTGCTTTCAATGTCAACTTTAAGTACTGGAAAACATACAGTATGATGTATTTTGTATGTGCATAATTTGTGTGAAGGGCAGAAAGACGTCCTTCGCTGATTTGATTTCTTTAAATCACAGCAGGCATGAAAATACAATAAAATATGCAAAAAATCATCCAATGCACCTGCATGCACCACA
>NC_085873.1:54206437-54213937 GCF_034702125.1 Engraulis encrasicolus | reverse complement strand
ATCTAAGGGTTGAGATGGGCCTCAGATCAGAGGGTTGTAGGTTCAAATCCCACCCTTCCACTCCCTACCCTACCTCACTCAATGGCGGAGGTGCCCTTAAGCAAGGCACCTAACCACACACTGTAATAAGCGTCAGTGTAATGTAATGTAATGTAATGTAATGTGTGGTACATGAACTGACCTGCTGCCGCTGGGTGGCGTGGAGGAAGCATCGGCATGGACACCGTGCGGTCCGACAGCGGCGGCACAACACCACCACCCGGACCTCCACCATCTCCTGAGCTGCCTCTCCTCAGCTGCAGCAACTCCAGCTGCCTCAGCCAGCTCTCCATCATCCCGACACCACCCTCGATGCAGCTCGCAGGCCTGCGGGAGCTAGCAGTGGCGGTGGGTCGTGATGTACGGGTGTGGGGCATCTGTTGCTGCTGCTGCTGCTGGTGGTGCTGGTGGTGGTGGTGTTGTGGAGATACTGCCCTACTGCTGTCCTCCATCATCCCAGCACCGCCCTCGATACAGCTAGCCGGCCTGCGGGAGCTAGCAGTGGGTCGTGATGTACGTGTGTGGGTTTTCAGCTGCTGGTGGTGGTGATGTGGAGACACCGCCCTACTGCTGTCCTCCATCATCCCGACACCACCCTCGATACAGCTAGCAGGCCTGCCGGAGCTAGCGGTGAGCTGTGATATACGCGTGTGGGGCATCTGCTGGAGGTGATGTTGTGGAGATACTCCCCTACTGCTCTCCCTTCCGTCCCCAGAGTCGGAGTCTTGCCAGTGGGAGCTAACGGGCCGTGAGGTACGGTTGTGGGGCATCTGCTGTTGCTGCTGGTGGTGGTGGTGTGGAGACGCTCCCCTACTGATCTCCCTTCCGTCCCCAGAGTCGGAGTTCTGCCAGTGGGTCCTCTGCTGCTCCTCCACGGTCCCCCTCCCTCTCCTCCATCTCCTCCTTATCCAGTCTGGAGCTCTGAACAGGTGGTGGCTGTCGCCCAGGTGGTGGGTGTCGCCCAGGTGATGGGTGTCGCCCAGGTGCTGGGTGTCGGTGTCCAGGTCTTGGCTGCTGCCTCCTGGGTGAGGGACGGGTGGCGTCTGGCGTCTGCTGCTGGAGCTTCTGTATTTGACGGTCTCAGGTTTCAACATCTTCATAATGGCGGAGGACACCCGACCACCTCCTTGATCACAAGAGAGCACACACACACACACACACACACACACACACACACACACACACACACACACACACACACACACACACACACACACACACACACACACACACACACACACACACACACACACACACACACACACACATACGGCTGCCCTGGTAACAAGGAACGTGACAAAGTGGTACCCCAATGACCCTGTGTAGTGTGTGCTACTGTGAATAGCAATGTTCTTTCTTTCTTTTTTTGTCTATTTGTCTTTTTTTTGTCTGTTTGTCTGATAAGTCTGTCTGTGTCACATCGTGCCAGTGAGTGTGGTGTGGTGTGGACAAATACAGTTCTAACTAACAAACACACCCTCTGCCTCTCTTACAAACTTCAGTGTGAAGCTGGCAATAAAAAAAAGATTTAACAAAATAAATGAAGGTCAAAGAGCAAATGACTGAAATACCAGCTGAAACTATTGGAAAAGTTAACTTACACAGTATAGATCTACATAGAAATAAGGTCTGTATTTGTTGAGAGGCAAGTACTGTGTTAGAAATTAACACATAATAGTAAAACGATTTTTTACCTTTGCTAGCTGACAGTCCAAATGTGTTTTAAAGTACAACCGAGTGGGAAAATCCTTTAAAAGAAAAAGAAAATCCGAATCCTTAAGCAGTCCTTTCCTGTAAGTGTGTTGTAATA
The DNA here is from genome assembly GCF_034702125.1 of Engraulis encrasicolus. Taxonomy (NCBI): domain Eukaryota; kingdom Metazoa; phylum Chordata; class Actinopteri; order Clupeiformes; family Engraulidae; genus Engraulis; species Engraulis encrasicolus. Next base: position 54,212,088 of record NC_085873.1, on the reverse strand, counting down.
CAACTGTGTAGTTTTGGCCAGAGAGAGAGAAGGGTGCCAGTGGTGGAGCTGTCTCCAGTAGAGCATGAATACAACTGAGAGCCACTCTCTCCCTCAACACAAAGAGGTTACTGAGGAGAACAACATCCAACATCCAGACATGGCACACAAGGAGGATATGGGCTGTTGCTGTGTGTGTGTGTGTGTGTGTGTGTGTGTGTGTGTGTGTGTGTGTGTGTGTGTGTGTGTGTGTGTGTGTGTGTGTGTGTGTGTGTGTCCGTGTGTGTGCGTGCGCGTGCGCGTACGCGCGCATGTGTGTGTGTGTGTGTCTGTGTGTGTGTGTGTGTAAATGGACTGCATTTATATATAGTATAATGTATGTGTGTATGTGTGTGTGTATGCATGTTTTGTTTCAACTCAAATCGTTTTAATTGTCAGATGAAAAAGTCCATGATCACTTGCTCTCTAAGCATGCTGTGTAGGATGACCTGTGTTTCCACGTGCTACGGTCAAGTACAACTATTAAAACAAATTCAGGTGACATGGGATAGTTGTATGTGAGAGTGACGTCAAAGTAGTAGACCTCTTTGAATAGTAAGTCTGATAATATGACTGAATCATGGTGAACTGTCTTAACTGGCCATGTGGAAAAAATCCTGCATGCAAAAGTTCCTGCATGCACAATTTTAGTCCATTTGTTTTTAAAATAAATATCGAGTTCGGCCCTTGACCTTGTTCCAGATTTTGATTCTGGCTCTCTGTCAATTTGAGTCTGACACCCCTGGCATAATAGTGGGTTGGAGATCAGTGACCCTTAGAACTGATAATGAACTGCATCATGTTTACTGTTTTCTATTATGTGTGTGTATTTATGTACGCTACTTGATGCCTTAAATTCCCCCTGGGGGTCAATAAAGTTACTCTCCACTACTCTGTACTCTACTATCATCATCATGATGTGCCAAAAATAAACAGGCGAACTCATATGTGCCCTAGTCTCAAAATAAGGTGAGTGCAAATATCAAAATATTCACAGAGTGGTATGTAAGGATCAAAATGATACGTCAAATTTGCACGTCAATACAATTGTTATACAATCTATTTGATCGATATAACTTGCACTTTCACATATTTGTTATACAATTATTTGATCAGCTACAAAGAGACCAAGAAGAAGCAGAATCAGACACTATGAAAACAATATCTTCACTGGAGATCATAGTCACACTTTCAACTATCAGGACAGCATATCTATCGGGACAGCATATCTTAGTCGAGTGTGATGTTGAAATTCCTCTTTACAGAACGGCTTTTGTGAAGCGCAGCCTGGAGGAAGCCCATCTCAGATCTTGTGGTCCCTGACAGAACAAGGGTGGCTGTACTGGGTGTTTTTTATAGCTGCATGTGATCCCTGAACACGACAACACATGGATGACTGGCGAGGCAGGAGGCTGAGCAGGAGGGTGGATAATTTTCCCTGATTTTTTTTTTGCCGTCAGGGTTTCGTTGTCAGGGTGACCAGAGCCGCTGATAGCTTTTAATGGGCCCAGGACAAAGTCATCTGAAAGACCCACCTATCCAATATATACAATGTAATGGGAAACCAGTTCTGGCCCCCCTATGTATATCCCTGGGCCCGGGACAACAGATCCCTTTGTCCCCCCTTTGCCTGCGGGCCTGAGGGTGACCCACATGATGTGTGAGAGAAGCCCAGAAGCTTTATTTGCAAATGCGAAAGGTGAAGGCACAGGGCTCAGATAGGTTTGAAGGATTTAATGTAGCCCTATGCCACAACACAGGATACGACGTTGTCTTAACAATTAAACAATTGAACTTTCCCCAATTTGCTTCACATTTAGAGTTTGACTCATCAGAGTTCAAATCATTGTACTGTATGCATGTGATGCCTGAAGCACATGGATGGCTGGCTAGGCAGGAGGCTGAGCAGGAGGTTGGATAACTTCTCCTGTGTGTGTGGTTTTTTTTGTGACGTTGTCAGGGTGACCCAAATGATGCAAGAAGCTTTATTTGCAAACCTGAAAGGTAAAGGCACAAGGCTCAGATAGGCAGAGATGTCAAAAGTAAAAGTAAAAACAAGGACACTCAGTTTCCTTCCAAGACAGGTAATTTATCTGAGTAATCAGTAGATTTGACAGTATTCATCTCACCATCAGCTGACTCTGCACTGGTTGGATCATGTTTGTTGTGGGTCCTTGATAGGTTTTCAGTGTTTTTCAGTAACAACACATCTATCTATCCCATTAGTTACAATGGAGTAAATGGTGTAACAGCTACAAAATGCCATATGTTAGTGTTGTAATTAAACCACAAAAGTACTTTTACTTTTGACACCTCTGCAAGATAGGTTTAAAGGATATAATGTATGCCACAGCACAGGGAACGACGTTGTCTTAACAATTAAACAATTGAACTTTCCCCAATTTGCTTCACATTTAGAGTTTGACTCATCAGAGTTCAAATCATTATACTGTATGCATGTGATGCCTGAAGCTCATGGATGGCTGGCTGGGCAGGAGGTTGGATAACTTCTCCTGTGTGTTTTTTTTTTCCCTGTCAGGGTTTTTTTGCCGTCAGGGTTTTGTTGTCAGGGTGACCAGGCCTGCCTGCTGGCAAAGGGCCAAGGACAAAGTCATCTGACTATATCCAATACATGCAATCTAATGGGGACCCAATTCTGGGCCCCCTACGTATCTCCCTGCAGGGCCTGGGACAGCATACCCCTTTGTCCCCTCCTCCACCCGTCGACGGGCCTTAGGGTGACCCACATGATGTCTGAGACAAGCCCAGAAGCTTTACTAGCAAGGTCAGGGCACAGTGAGGTTTAAAGGACATATAGGCCTAACGTATGCCACAACGCAGAGTACAATGTTGTCTTAACAATAAAACAATAAAACACGAACTTTCCCCAATTTGCTAGAGTTCAAAATCATCAGAGTGTGAATCAGCCTATATGTGCTTGCCACATTCTCATCTTTAACGTTAGGGCCTACTTATTCTTTCTCATCATTTCACTCAACAGACTCAACAGACATTTTATTGAGATTTTAGTCATACATTTAGCATTAAGGTCAGTGTTGCTGTAGTTCTATTGTGGTGTGGAATAAAAGTAGTTGTCTCTAAGGGTGAGTTTCCTTTGGTGAGAGCCCCCCCTTAAGGGCAGTCGAGTCACAACAGGTCTGGCGGTGAGAGGGGATTTCCCCTGATTTAAACTTTCCATTAGTAATGATGCGCTAAACAGGGCCGGATTAACACGGCCTGGGGACCCTAGGCTACAGGTTGCTGTGGGGCCCCCCCAGAAGGTAAATTTCACACACACACAAAAAACACAAAAAAATTACATACACAGTGTCATAATTTTGAGCTAGGAATTAAAGGTACACTGTGCAGGAAATGGTCACATGGTACTGCAACTATGCTGCTCATTGAAATTGGGCTGCCTATTGCCAAATTTGATCTTTACATGAAAGTTTACTAAGTAATAAACAAATATTTTCTAGTATGGTCCAAGTAGAATCATTTTTGCAGCTAAAAATGGCTATTTTTGGAAATTCAAAATGGCGGACCATGGAGAAGATCCCCCTTTTCATGTATGAAAAGTGCAATTTTTCCAGTCATAATGAATACTTAGAATTTGATGGTGGTGGTAAGTATTCATGAAAAAAGTAAAATTAGTGAATGGGTAGCATGAATTCTGGAAATAAACAACTAAAAATCTCACACAGTGTCCCTTTAAAGATAACATGTCTACCAACTGCACTCAACATGATAGATGAAGTTTAATTTTTTTTCCGCTTTTGGCAGGTGGTCCCCCTGGTAGGCCATATCCAGCCTGTGTGTTCATACAGCGCTGGTTCTAAGCCAAAAGTTATATCTGCTTCTCTTCTGTACTAAACATTTTACTCAAAATGCATGATTTAAATCAGAAACTCTTTTTTATTATTATTTCAAAGAAAGAGTATTGTTTCCAAATAGGCTATAAAAGTATGTATTTTCATTGAAACCAACTACAGAGTTATGTCAGAGCAGCATATTCCGCAAATTTGTGACATTGTCCATGTAATTAAGTTCATCAACTATTATTAGTAATATTAACAAGTAAAAGTAATATTAACAGGCATGGAGGCATGTCTTCAAATCGCTTGTCTGATCCCAAGTCTATCTAAAAGCCTTTTCTGTCCGGTCTACAGTGAATATAGTGAGTATAGTGGACAAGTGGGCTTCCCAGAGATGGGACCAAGTCACTCATTTTGAAAAGTCGCAAGTAAGTCTCAAGTCCTTCCAATCAAGTCAGAGTCAAGTCACAAGTTAAGACACATTTGACCAAGTCAAGTCCAAGTCCAAGTCGTGCCAAAGCCAAGTCAAGTCCAAGTCCAAGTCGTGCCAAAGCCAAGTCAAGTCCAAGTCCAAGTCTTATTTTTTCCAAGTCCTTAACAAGTCACCTTGTATTCTATGTGCAATATTGACAATTACTTTTGGTCATAAATTCATTACCTCATGTCCCCCTTTGCCAGTCATGTCCCTTACGAAAATCGACCATGGTATATTACCATGATTTCATGCTTTTTGAGCATGGGTCGGCTTGATTTTTGGTTTGACTAGGTTTAACTATAAAATGATCTATTTAGCCCGGCTTCCTGTTTCTAATAGATCATGTGCATAGAGATAGAAAATAACACTAGAGGTGACCCCGCCCCCCTTTTCACGGCAATCCGTGGCGGCCATTTTCTGTAGGTAGACCAGAGAAATGGAAATGAATGGAGGAGACTCACCTCTGTCAAAAACGGCTTAATAATGTCAAAATGTCCATCAACACACTCTACAAGGACAATAGTTGAAGTGTGTTGCTAAATATGTGCAGAATTAATATAATTTGATTTTTAGATGTATTTTATCGACTCATATGATTTAAGTAGATATTTATCCTGACATTTCAAATCTGGTCTTTGATTAATGGGTTACTTCATATTCACACAGTTTTAGTCCATTTTTTAACAGAGGTGGGCGTGTTCTCCATTGACTTGAATTGACTGAAGGTGCCTACACTACCTACAGACAATGGGAGGTGCCATGTGCCACTTCCCAGTGCTGTCGTGAATTGCCATGTCCACTCTAGTGTTATTTTCTACCTCTATAATAATGTGTCTTGTCCACTTCCTGTAGTCAGCCCCTTTTCCCCTCCGGACCATTCACAGGCTTCGGACACTCCTGGACACCTTTTTGACTGCTCTGTAATCTGAGAGCTCTGTCTCTGTGTGTGTGTCTCTGTGTGTGTGTGTGTGTGTGTGTGTGTGTGTGTGTGTGTGTGTGTGTGTGTGTGTGTGTGTGTGTGTGTGTGTGTGTGTGTGTGTGTGTGTGTGTGTGTGTGTGTGTGTGTGTGTGTGTGTGTGTGTGCGCGCGCGCGCCTTTGATCTGCCTTTGGCTAAATGTATCGATGTGTGTACTATATGGTTAACATATGTGAAATGAATGCATAATGTATCTGTATTCTGTATGTTTGCACCTGGACACCTTCATTTTCCTTGGGATTAGAGAGTAGAGTAGAGTAGAGTAGAGTACAGTAGAGTACAGTAGAGTAGAGTAGAGTAGAGTAGAGTAGAGTAGAGTAGAGTAGAGTAGAGTAGAGTAGAGTGTAGAATCATTTAGAGTAAAGT
>NC_085873.1:54176437-54203937 GCF_034702125.1 Engraulis encrasicolus | reverse complement strand
CTGGCGGGTGGGGAGTCGAACCGGCAACCTCTGGGATGCAAGTCTGACGCCCTAACCGCTCACCCATGACTGCCCATGACTGTGTGTGTGCGCGTGTGTGTGAGCGCGTGTGTGTGCACATGTGTGTGTTTTATCATACTGTACCAGTTCTAAAGCAGTATCCACAACTGAATGTCTAATATTTTATTATTAGGGGCCAAGCAGCGAAGCTGGCGAAGGCCCCTACTGTTCGCTGCGAAGGCCCCTACTGTTTTAGCTGGTATTCTTATTATGTCACCTTTCCTCTCCTTAGCAAGTCTATGGCAGCCCATAGAACCGTACGTAGGAAAATGCTGTAAATCGGCACACACATTCGGGTCTGGCTCAGTATTACCCACAGCAATTTATAGGTCCCCAGCCCCTACGCTCTAGCGCCACCAACAGGTCAAAGTTGCAGGTACATTCCTGCTTGTAACTTTTGAACCGCTGGGCCAATTGTCTTAAACTTGGTATCCCTGGAATCCTTGGGCCAAGACGAATCCAACGCACTCTATGACGTCATTTTCCGCCAGGATAGTTTCCCCGCCATTTTGAATTTTGTAAAATTCAATAAAAATGCTATTTTTCCCGCAATTATTTACCAATTCGCCCGAAACTTGGCATATAATATCTCTGGACTGAGCTACACATGGGGTCTCAAGGAATACTGGATATCTTTTATCGTTTAGCCGTGACAGCCAATCAAAATTGCCGTAAAAGTGGCAAAACAGGAAGTGAGGTCATATCTCAGCAACCGTTTGTCGAATTAGGCTGGGATTTTGTACACACAGAGGGTCTTTCTCAAATGCAAGGCCAGTGTCCTTCCAAGTGTATCAGCCTAATTAGGCACGCCCAGTGATTGGATACCCTTTATTAGTCATACCCAGTGATTGGATATTCTGTAGAGTTCACCAAAAAGTATCCAATCACTGGGCGTGACTAATTAGGCTGATACACTTGGAAGGACACTGGCCTTGCATTTGAGAAAGACCCAGAGTGGTCCATCCCAAGACCTACCACAAAGAAAATCAGATCCCCAGCTCAAACTCTGTAGCGCCACCAGCAGGTCAAAAGTTTAGCTCAATTTTGCATGTAGCTTTTACACCATATGCCTAATTTTGAAAATTAGGCATATGGGCCAAGCCGAATCCAACGCACTATATGACTTCATGTCAACTGGAAGGAAAAAATCCGCCATTTTGAATTTTGTGAAATTCAATAAAAATGCTACTTGTCCCACAATTTTGGTCAGAATATCCTGCAAAAGGGTACACATCATCTTGGGACTGATATGCTTTAGGGTATTTAAACAATTTTGGATACCTCTTATCGTTTGCCGGTGACAGCCAATCAAAATTGTCATAAAGGTGGCAAAACAGGAAGTGAGGTCATATCTCAGCAACCGTTAGTCAAATTCTATTAGGATTTTTTGCACACTTTCTGGTCCATCCCATGACGTTCAAAAAAAAATCCAGACCCCAAACTCAAACTCTCTAGCGCCACCAAGAGGTAACAGGAAGTGAGCTCATATCTCGGCAGCTCTTCAACGGATTCAAACTAAACTTGGTTTACGTGATCACACTCCCCTCCAAGGAATGCACACCAACATTGGCGAGATTTGGGCCAAAGGGGGCGCTGCAGTTCCTTCTGTTGCCGTGGCGACTTTGGCAAGTTTACTGCTTGGCCCCGCATTGCTGCTTGCAGCTATATTTATTACTATTTCAATTAAATGAAACTGTGTGACATCAGGGTAATTGCTGCATTCCTTCCTTTCAGTGCCCACCCCATTAGTTGGAGTGAGAGGTGACTCCATAACGCTGCCTGGAATCCAACCCAGTGGTCACGCCAAGAGTCTGCAGTGGGTGCACAACAGGACAGTCATCGGCACTTGGCTTAGAGGACAATCCCCAAAAACCCAGCACCCCGACATGAAGCTGGACAACATCACTTTCTCCCTCACTCTCTCAAATCTGACCGCAAATTGCACCGGCCCTTACGAGTTGGAAGTGGAAATTGATGCTGCTGACCAACCCAAATATGAATCAGCTGCCTATGAGCTAACTGTGCTGGGTAAGGAAGGAAGTCTGCAGTATTTCATTATCTTCAATGGGTTGGGCCTGGTTGGGCCAGGTCTTGTAACAGTCCTGTCTGTCTGTCTGTCTGCCTGCCTGCCTGCTTTTCTGTCTGTGTGTCCGCCTGCTTGTCTGTCTGTGTATCTGTGGGTGGGAGACGTGACGCCTTGTTTTTTCGTAACATTGGTTAAAAACCTACAAAACTGTTATTTTCCTTTAAAAAACAAATGTCAATGAAAGAAGATGTGGTACATTATGTTTCATATTAGTCTTAGATGAGAAGAAACATTTTTGTTAAGATTTATGTAAAGGTTTATATGTCAAATTTCCTGCGGTGTGACTGTAACATTAATGAAACAATATATAATAATATATATATAAATTAACCAACAACATTTTGAATAATGTATGAAGCATTTGGCATGATTGCATAAATCTTCACTTTAGATTAAGATATGTGAATGCGGAAAAAACTCAAGACAGTAATATTAACTACAAGTTCAATTTCGTAACACAAATTGCGTCCAGTGGGGTGACATGTATGTCAATGTTTGTGAACGGGCAGCTGCAAGGCCAACTACCAGGGTCTTAAAGACTGGCTCCTAACCAGTCAGTACCTCAGTTATTGGAGAGTGCTGTGGAAGTTTAAGGTGACTCTTAACCTCTTAATATGCCTTCATATTGCAATCTTTCTGTCACGCAATGATTAGGTTCATTTTATGGTGTCCTGTGGTGTGACTGCTCTTATAGGAGGAAAAAAAGTTTTTTTTATTAATGAAAACACATATTAAGATTAAACACAATATCATTATCAAGTTAGCATGAGCTCAGATGTCAGTCATGTATACAAAAGGATTAAAATGGCCAAAATGCAGTGAATTCCCTGTGGTGTGACTCCATTTTCCTGCCGTGTGACATGCCTATGCTATGTGTTGATGCAGGACACATTTTCCCAAAAATGGCAAAAATAAGGTGAAATTCCACAGACCACTAAGTGCGTTATTTTTTTCTATTTTTTTCCAATTTTTTATCCATCATTTTTTTCAGGAATTTGAAAAACTTTTTTTTTTTTTTGCGTTACGCCCTTAAACGTCAACCACCCCTGTGCGTCTGTCTTTCTGTCTGCCTGTCTGACTTACCTGCCTGCTTGTCTGTCTGTGTATCTGTACATCTGTCTGTTTGTCTACCTGCCTGCCTGTCTTACCTGCCTGTCTGTCTGTATATCTGGCAGGCTGGCTGTATGTCTGGCTGTCTGTCTGGCTGTCTTACCTGCCTGTTTGTCTGTCTGTCTGTGTATCTGTAAGTCTGTCTATCTGTCTGTCTGTCTGCCTGGCTGCCCGCCCGCAGTGTGTATGTCCTCTGCAGGAGCAACAAATAGGCCTACTCATGTACTTCATAGTCGTACATACATACATACATTCACAAACACACACAGACACAACATCACATGCATTACATTTATCGGTGGTCAGGGGACCAGGTTTTCATAATTTCACAAACCATGTTGAAGCCTCTCTTCCACGTCTGAAAAGGATGGTGCCCAATAGGCTCACTGCTGAAAGAGTTTCTGATTTTAGGGATATGCAGGGTTCACCCTCAGCGTGGTCTTAGGACAACCGTATCTCTTTAATTTTGTGAAGTATTCACAATTTTTTTTTTTTTTCACGAATTTAATTTTTGTGGTGCATTCATGTTATTGCTAGTTTTAGTGGTTAGGCAACGAAACGCTGCCTATTCATTTGAATTGCCCAACTGCTGCCTAGCGACCCACTAGTTTGACGCCCTTTCGGTACTGTCACATGGTAATCAAACATTTCAAACAAGCAATTTAGGGTTAGGGTTAGGTTTAGGGTTAAGGTTAGGGTTAGGGTTAGGTTTAGGGTTAAGGTTAAGGTTAGGGTTAAGGTTAGGGTTAGGGTTAGGGTTAGGTTTAGGTTTAGGGTTAAAGTTAGGGTTAGGGTTAGGTTTAGGTTTAGGGTCGTATGACATAAGGCTTAAGTACCAAAAGGGCGTCGAAATAGTGAGTCCCGAGTGTATCAGCAGTGTTCTGTCAGCACCCCCTCCCCGCCCCTGCAGACGCTTGGATAACCATAGCAGCAGTGGGGCAATTCAAATGCTCAACCACGAAAAACGGGCAATAACGTGAATGCACCACGAAAATTAAAGTTATTTTTTTGTGACAGAGATAGGGCTCCCTAGGAACGTTGTCCCTGAATTGTTCACAAGCAGGGTTCACTGACAGGGCATCCAATTCAAGGGCGTCACCAGACCTATTTCACAGGGGCACGTACCTGGGTATTGATTTGCTGTGTGCCCCGGTATGAGTTTCACAAAAAAACAACAACCTTGCTACCTTAGCTCAAGTTTAGCATACAGAGTAATCTACAGAGTGTACACAAAATAGCGCACATGCACTAATACTTGCAATAGTATAATTAATTTACAAGATTTTTAAAATAAATGACTGCAAAAAATGTTGCTTTGCCCGCTCACATTACCTCTTGGTGCCCTACTGTGCCCCTGTATAGCATTAGGTCAGCTGACGCCACTCACTCATGCAATTCACTTACACGCGTAATAGTTGGCAGAGCGAGGAGAGGAGGGAGAGAGGGAAGGAATTCGCAAGGCCCTCTCGAAGGGATCTCCACCTAAAGCCTCCAGTAGGCTACCTAGGAGATATCCCATGGGGGCCTCCAGTAGGATACCTAGGAGATATCCCACGAAGCATCCAGTAGGCTACCTAGGAGATATCCCATGGGGCTATCGGATGCCTTGGAACCGGGCGTAAGCACCTGGCACCTTCCATAAAGCGGCACACAAAGGGGTGCAGAAATGGCTGCCAAATATACTTAAATGATAGGGAAGGCCTTGTCCCTGTCCAATAAAGCTACGTTCACACACGTCGCTGCTAGTTACTCACTCAGCGAGTGAATTCAATGGAATGTCCATATGTTCCAGCGAAGCGATGAGGCGAGATGGAGAGTGGCAAATATGGATAGCAAATATCATATACTGGTGTGCCACATGCATACAGATGCCAGACACATGAACTCTGTTTAGAATGACAGAATAGTGTAATTATAGGTGTATAATTGGTCAGCTGTATACTGTGTATAGGCATACATGCACATTTTCAATTGGGAACTGTAATCCAGCTACAATTAGCCTATTTTGGGGAGGGTAATTACAGTTTATAATGAACACCATTTTACAGCAGTCATGGTTAACAATGTCATTCCTGCTTCTGTTTTGCCTGTCTTTGTTTGAAGTGGACGACGCCAAAAAGAGGCAGAAGACCCTCCGAGACAGAGAGGTCTTGAGGAAGGAGACGGAGCAGCGCAGAAGTGGTGCGGAGGGCGGATCCCAAAAAGGGTGGCTGTTCGCCGCCATAATGTCTTGTTTAAGTTCCTTTACGGCAGTGGTTCTTAACCCCTAGGGGTGCGCCAGAGATTCCAGGATGGGCACGGAATTTAGTTTGTGATGATAGTATGGTATGAAATGCCATTCCGTAGGATTTTTGTGCTAATTTTTTTGTTTGTTTGTTTGTTTCATTTGCTTTGTTTGTCCTACTACTGAAAAATTATGGGTTTCGAATTTTCTGACCCCGTTATACCCCTCCTCTAGGGGGCGCTTTCTCACCCTGGCCAGTATAGTACTTGAACTCATATATCTACTTATAATGATTCCATTTTCACAATCTTGGTGTCAATTCCAGGTTTATGGATGGTGCTGAGTCCATTTATGACAGTTCTAATGTGATCAGAAGTTGCTATTACACATATTTTCGAGATTAAAAGGTTATCTTGTCCGCCTACAAGTCTGATGTGGTGGAAATGACTACTATGGCATCCGTCTCATTGGATCTGTATAAATAATATAAATAATAAAGATTTAAATTTTATTAGGCCCAGCACTGCGAGTCACCTCGGCCAGGAAACCTACTGCAACCATAAATGCAGCAATAAAGATCCTATGTTCACAATAATGGTGTCGATGTGGGGGTTATTGAGGATGCTGAGTCCATTTATGGCAGTTCTTGTGTGATCAGAAGTTATTATGACTCATTTTTAGGTAGTGGCCAAGAGTTGTCAAGAACAAAGATGTCTTCCAGGTTACAAAAAAGTCCAGTTTCCTGCAACTAAGCTCTATTTGAACCTGTATGAAAGAATCATCTTAGACATCAATCACATTACATTACATTACGTTGCACTTAGCTGACGCTTTCGTCTATTCAAAGCGACTTACAGTTATTATTTTTCAGGGTATTGGTTACAGTCCCTGGAGCAATGTGAGGTTAGGTGCTGGTAAAACTTGGCTGTGGCTGGTGACAATTGCAGTGTCACTAGCCAATTAGACAGGTAGCTTTTGCTATGGTATGACACATCAGAATAGCACATATTCTGCACTTTGCCCCTTGTGTATCAATTGGTTGTATTTAAGTTCAATAAAAATCTCAGTCTCTCAGTTTCTTGTAGAAACCCATGCACTCATCTTCTTGCTCCTTCTTGCTTCTTGCATGTACTGCGTCGTGATAAAAAAAAAAGAGATTAAACAAAAAAAAATAAATTTGTGGCTAGTAGAATAGTTGGATGGCTAGTGACTCGGGAAAACCACTAGCCACAGTGTCCGGCAAGCAAAATAGTTAATGCCAAGCCCTGGTCTTCATGTCTGTGCGACACAATTTTAGTTCAATACAAATAATTGTCGTTTTTACACCAATATTGACTAGCTGTGGCTCATTTTCTGTGAGGAACATACTACATCAGAAAAGACACAGAAAATACACTCAGAAAACAGAGAGAGAGAGAGAGAGAGAGAGAGAGAGAGAGAGAGAGAGAGAGAGAGAGAGAGAGAGAGAGAGAGAGAGAGAGAGAGAGAGAGAGAGAGAGAAATAAGTAGGCCTACATCTGTTTTGCACAAGGCCAGAACACTGATGCCGAACTCCTGAAGGTCATGGTGTTGATATATACAGTAATGGTAAGACTGGATGGAACACTTGGAGCCTGAAAGACGTTTAGTTCTCTTCATCAAGGACCTTCATCACACACACACACACACACACACACACACACACACACACACACACACACACACACACACACACACACACACACACACACACACACACACACACAGACAGACAGACAGACAGACAGACAGACAGACAGACAGACAGACAGACAGACACACACACACACACACACACACACACACACACACACACACACACACACACACACACACAGTGCAGTACAGATATCTGCACACCACATCCCCACATAATCCACACTCTGTGCCATGTCAACATCCGATATACAGTATATGAAGATGTAGAATTGTTTTGAATGCATCTTTTGGCCTCCAAGGCAAAGAGGTGTAATGTGGTGTGATGCAACTTCTGAACTGCAGTTTCACTAAATGTTGTGGAGAACAGTGTGCGGCAGCTTATCATGCTTTTAGAATCCAGAACAGCTTGGAACAGAACAGCCTTTTAGTGTGTGTGTGTGTCTGTGTGTGTGTCTGTGTGTGTGAGAGAGAGAGAAAGAGAAAGAGAGAGAGAGAGAGAGAGAGAGAGAGAGAGAGAGAGAGAGAGAGAGAGAGAGAGAGAGAGAGAGAGAGAGAGAGAGAGAGAGAGAGAGAGAGAGAGAGATGACTAAAATAGGACTAGAATAGTTAATTGAAGACACCGTACGATAGGCCTACATGGCACGGAGGACTGTGGCCGTGCACAATATGCCCGGCAGGGTTTTGTCTTAATTTGATATTTTATGGTGTAATGATTATTAATTGTTCTAGAAAATTAACTCTGCAGGGCTTCGATGCTGTGCATATTAATGCCTTGAAAATTAAATGTTGGAGTCATTTCAAGGCGAAAGGTATCCTGTAGGCCTTTCCTCCAGTAGAGAGGGTAGTAGGCCCTATATGTGAAAGCGTGAAAGCCCATTGGGAAACTCCAACTCCCATTGTGACACAGCACTCCACAGCACACAAGTGAACACTGCACACAACGAAACTGCATTTATGCCTCACCCGTGCAAGGGGGCAGCCCTCAGTGGCGCCCCATGGGGAGCAGTGCGGTGGGACGGTACCATGCTCAGGGTACCTCAGTCATGGAGGAGGATGGGGGAGAGCACTGGTTGATTACTCCCCCCACCAACCTGGCGGGCCGGGAGTTGAACCGGCAACCTCTGGGATGCGAGTCTGACGCCCTGACCGCTCACCCATGACTGCCCCTATATTGTAGCCTACATGTTTTTGTTGTGCTGCATTTTATCAACAGACATCTAAATGTATCTAAAATCTGCAGGTATTCTTTTGTGTGGGAACAAAACTGAATGCCTTGTTTTCTTTTCTTATTGGCTTGCTTGTTAGAGTGGAGCAGGCCTATCATTTATATGTTCATGCCAATAGGGGTGTTGCTTTTCTCTATCCATTTCTCTTTCTGACATTCCGTTCCAAAAAAAAAAACATTGGTTACAAAGTATCCCTACCTAAGTACACTATTTAGCCAACTCGCTAACGCATCTAGCAGAGTTTTACACCGGTGCGGCTCTGGTGACGCGCAACACCACATGACAAAAAAAAAGTTTCTCATGAGCTCGCGCTTTAGTTCTAGAACTCTACCCCCTTGTGGATCATCCAGTTATCGGTGGAAAATGGCGGCCAGAGGTGGAACGGCACATCAACAGTGAAAACAAAAAGTCCAGAGAAAACTAAAGGAGCTACTCTACTCAACACACGGCCCAGGGGCAGAAAAAAAGTTCGTTGATGAGAATGACTCGCTGGGTACCCACGAAAAAGGAGAAGTACGGCGTCGGTGAGTAACATGCAACTGCTGAGCTCTACTCGCTACTTTGCATCCGATTGCACAAGTTTGGGAAGAACCGTGATTATCATAATAGCCCGCAGTGCTGTCCTATCCCGAGATTTTCCTCAAAGTTTTAGAGGTGCGCAGCTGTTTGAATCTGTTCTTGGAACAATCACACTATCAGCGTGTATGGATTTAGAAGAGAGCGAGATATCGGCCGCAAACTTTGCCTAAATGCAAAGCGAAGCCCCAGAGTCTTCCTTGTCTTTGTAAGCGAACAGTGTGGATTGGGAATTGACAGAGGCGCGCCTAGTCGCTACACTGTTTCCTGTGTAGCTGTTGGGGCCTGCTCGGGAATTGTTGCTCAGCTTTAGTTGTGTCCTGGAGGTTTCATACACCAATAAAAGAAACGGGAACAAGTACTAAAACACAGAGTTTCGAGCAAGCGCACAACTTTAGTCTTATTAATGACACATGGGAACTATTGTGGTGGTCGATGCGCGTCATACAGGTCAGCATCCCCCAGTAAAAGCAGTTAGCATGTAACACCAGTAGCTTGGAACAACACATGTATACAATGTAGCCGATATGTGGCTATATGCCGTTTTGCTGTTCTTTGTTTCTTTCTTTCTATTTTTGCCAAGCCCCTTCATTGTGTAAAGTTATTAACAAATATGACAAAAATACCGTGCGCGTTACCTCTCCGTGCAAAGTAATGGGCCATATTTTCAAAAGAGACAATTTGCAAGACGACATGAAAGGAAGATGCATGTCGGTGAAGAAGAAAGTATTTTGGTTAGTGAAACCCACAGATATAGAACACTCAAACCACTGTAGGAAACTATTTATGTAGAGGTGTAGGCCTGCGCTACTGCATGCGCACTGCACACCAATATTTTAAGCCCCCTTGGTGAGTGCATGGCCTGCTGACTTAGTTTACCTTTCTCTGAACTGAGAAACTCTAAAACTGTCTTTGAAGTCAGATGTACAGTAGGTAGGGCCTACGCATTATGAGAAAGGTATAGATTACAGGAGGAGGCGATGTGGTTCCCAAGTTAACATGCGCTCTCCCCATGCAGACTACAATATGCCAACAATTCACAGTTTGGCTATTGCATGTAATTGTTACCAAAATAGATTACTTTTCAAGACGTATTGTGTTCTGAGGTCTACTAGCAGGAGCCCAGGTCGGAGACAGGCCAACCATTGACCCCGCACATAAACTAGTACAATACATGTGGTCTGTGATGAGAGTTTTTGCTCATTAAGCTTATATGGTTGATATTTCAACCATATACTCTGTTATTCATATTGTAATATTGCTCAAGGGGTTAAAGAAGCAGAAGAAAACACAAAACGAAAAAGAAAACTTAATAGTAACAACATACAGAGTCTGGTCTGGGCAGTGCTGGCTGTGACAGTGTCTGGACGGATACAGACAAATTGTAACCAACCTGGCGGGACACTTCATTCTTCAAGTATGATGAAGTCTGTGTGGCCTATTTTAAAGCACAAAGGATTGGCCTGAATCATTGCAGGCTAGTGTGCTGTCAGTCAGATGACGAAAGGGGAAAAACTGGCTTACTTCTTGAAACAGAACTCGATAAATCCCAGAGTCAAGTCAGGGGCCTAAGTTATACTAAGAAGCTGGTTCAGGAGTAAACCAGTTGAAGTTAAGAGGTAAATCATCTCATAGAAGAGCCTGGACTCCTCATTTTATGAAGAACATTTTTAAGAAAAAGAGGAGTCCAGGCTCTTCTATTATTCCTCTGCCTTGAAACGGAACTCGCCAAACTCCAGACGGGGTGTGAGTGATGGGACGGCGAGGCGAGGGGCCTTCTGTGAGGTCACGTCCACATACTGTAGCGCGCTGGAAAGAGGAAATGATTATGTCAGGAAGGAAATACAGAAGGAACCTGAACTACCTGCTATGAGTTATGAATAATACACACTTGTGGCAAATACATAGTTTATGTCTGCGTGTGTGTGTGTGTGCGCGCGCGCGCGTGTGTGTGTGCGCACAGTGTGCTTCTGCGTGCGCGTTTGTTAATGTGTGTGTATGTTATGATTCAGTAGTTGCAGCCATTGTCACCATCAGGCGTATCATATTGTGCTGTCACTGTGTGTGTGTGCGTGCGTGCGTGCGTGCGTGCGTGCGTGCGTGCGTGCGTTATGATTCAGTAGTTGCAGCCATTGTCTACATCAGGCGTATCATATTGTACCGTCACCATCAGGCGTATCATATTGTACCGTCACAGTTGATATCTCAGGTAATTTTGGCATGCAGTGTCACTGGCGGACTGCTCTACGCCTCAGGGCTTCTTGAGGAAGTAAGATTACACAATGGTGTTATGTGTTCAGCTCAGCTGTGACTTTGATTGGACACACAAGAATATAATGTCTGGTAGAAGTTACAGTGGTTAACTGTGATGTTAAATTTGCCCAATTGTGTTTTTGGGAGATTGGCAGAGATGCATTTAAGTTGCTGGTAAGGCTTCCATCTGATGGTGTACTACTGACCATCAATGTCAACATTGTTTGTCTTATTAATAAAAGGAGGCTGAGTTTAACATGGCAAAAAACAAACAAAGCAAAAACGATGATAAAGTTTGGCCTCTGACCGCCACGTGAGGATGTGTGGGCCTTGTCACCTGCCCTCTTCTTGACATGATGCTAGCCTTAAAGGATGGCACACATTTGGTTCATTGCACGGCTTGTCTCAGACATGTGATGTCATATTTACATCAGTGATTGGCTTTCCACTTGAGCAGCACACGTAGAGTCACTGGCGTGTAGTGTGGCGTGTGGCAATGCTGTGACGTGTTCCCTCTCTGGCGTGTAGTGTGGCGTGTGGCCATACTGTGACGTGTTCCCTCTCTGGCGTGTAGTGTGGCGTGTGGCCATACTGTGACGTGTTCCCTCTCTGGCGTGTAGTGTGGCCAGGCTGTGACGTGTTCCCTCTCTGGCGTGTAGTGTGGCGTGTGGCCATACTGTGATGTGTAGTGTGGCGTGTGGCCATACTGTGACGTGTTCCTCCTTGTATTGTCCTTTGTCACCAGCGGTCCTTGTTCATTCAAACCAGGGGAATAGAGATTACATTGCCCTCAGTGTAGTGTAGTTGCAGTTGTAAAAGCAAACAAAAGCCAACGGAACCTTTCACTTCTGCCTGCTAACAGTTCCTGGGTGTTGTGCACAGTGCACAGTGCACTTGTTCTATTGTGACCTCTGTGGTTTATTGTAGTGTTCATTTCACACCACCACCCTGTTTTCCTCAGTAAGTGTCATGCATGTATGCATGCAAGCCATGGTGAACACAATTGCTTATAATAGCTTTTCCTACCTTGTGACTTTTTGTGACTACTGTACTTCCAATGGCCCTATATGTTCCTTAACAATCGGCAGAAGTGTGGCATGAAGAAAGCTTGGGAGAGATATGCTTTCTCTTTTTTGGTGAATATTTGTTTTTCCTGCTTGACTGAAGACCAGGCAGTAAATGGCCCTCGAGACATAGGTTCCCCACCCCTGCTGCCCTCGAGACATAGGTTCCCCACCCCTGTGAGAGAACCAAATGACTTTGCTCCCTTCACGTTCTGCGTTACTAGGGTGGCAAATGACCTTGTTCCCTTCACGTTCTGTGTTACTAGGGTGGCAAATGACCTTGTTCCCTTCACGTTCTGCGTTACCAGGGTGGCAAATGACCTTGTTCCCTTCACGTTCTGCGTTACCAGGGTGGCAAATGACCTTGTTCCCTTCACGTTCTGCGTTACTAGGGTGGCAAATGACCTTGTTCCCTTCACGTTCTGTGTCACTAGGGTGACCGCGAGTTCTTGTTCACGTCCTGCATTCCTCTTAGGTGCTTATCATGCTCCCACTGGTACTCTGAGCACTGCTGCTGGAATGAAATCTTAGTGCAGCTGAGGACGACGTCAGTACATTTGCGGTTAGTGTGCGACCTAAGGAAGTTATCAGAAGTCATTTATATGCATTTTTGTGTGTTTTTTTTCAGTGTGGGTTTTCATTGTGGCTTCTCTTTGTCCTCGATTGCAAGTTCAAAAGCATATAAACCCTGAAGTTGAAAAGAGTTAGTAAGCTTAACTGCTATTGGTGGATGGGTGTGCAGGTGTGGGAGTGGGTGGTGGTGGTGGTGGTTGTGTGTTCTGCACCGCACAAAAGAAATGGAGAGAGATTTGATGTTTTCAAAACCAGACCAAAGGGAGTCTTGTATTGTTTTCCCGTCTTGCAGGTCTCCTCTCCGCTGTGTGATGATGAATTAATGCGCACGCGTCCCTTTTGATTGTTGTGTGTGGAGTGTGCTGCTCTGGTAAATACCTCTCCATTAGGATGCCCGGCGCTCCTTGAAGACTTGAAGGATTTTTTGTTGTTGTAGTGCAAGATGGGGATGAAAGCGTATGAACAACATCAGTGAGCGAGACAAGCTCTCTAGGTGGCTCTCCTCCTCCTCCTCCTCCCCCTCCTCCTCCTCTCCCTCTTCCTCCATCTCTCTCCCCCCCCCCTCCTCCTCCTCTTCCTCCTCTTCCTCCTCCTCCTCCTCCTCCTCCTCTTCCTCCTCCCCCCATCTTCCTCCTCCTCTTCCTCCTCCTCCACCTCTTCCTCCTCCTCCTCCACTTCCTGCTCCCCTCGTTCTCCTCCTCCTCCTACTTGTGTTCATCCTCCTCCTCTTCCTCTCCTCTTCTTCCCCCTCTTCTTCCTCTTCCTCCTCCTCCTCCTCTTCCTCCTCCTCCACTTCCTGCTCTCCTCTTCCTCCTCCTCCTCCCCCCATCTTCCTCCTCCTCTTCCTCCTCCTCCACCTCTTCATCCTCCTCCACCTCTTCATCCTCCTCCACCTCTTCCACCTCCTCCTCCACCTCCGCCACTTCCTGCTCCCCTCGTTCTCCTCCTCCTCCTCCTCCTCCCCCTCTTCCTCCACCTCCTCCACCTCTTCATCTTCCTCCTCCTCCTCTTCCTCCTCCTCCTCCACCTCCACCTCTTCCTCCTCCCGCCCATCTTCCTCCTCCCCCCCATCTTCTTCCTCCTCCACCTCCTCCACCTCTTCCTCCTCCTCCTCCTCCTCCTCTTCCTACTCCTCCTCCTCCTCCACCTCTTCCTCCTCCCGCCCATCTTCCTCCTCCTCCTCTTCCTCCTCTTCCTCCTCCTCTTCCTCCTCTTCCTCCACCTCTTCATCTTCCTCCACCTCCTCCTCCATTGAGACTCCTGTGCAGTATAAATATCTCATTGAATATGCATTTTTTTTGTATTTTTTTCCCTCCCATCCTTTACATTTTTTTTTTTTTTTCTGATCTGTTTTTTTTTCGGTTTCCCTTTCCATCTTTTTTTCAACACTGTGAATGTTCGGCATCATTTTGAAGAAGAATCACGTCTACTTTACAGACAGTACAGATGTGGGATCATTGCAGTAGGTTTTTTGTGTGGCTGTGCGTATTTCAGTAGGTTCTTTTGTATGCCTGTGTATTTTTTTGTATAGCTGTATTTTTTCCCATTGAAAGGCTTCTGTGTCCTGCCTTGTGTGACCCCCCCCCCCCCCCCACCCCCCCAGGGGGCAGGCCAGATAAGCAAGCAAACTCTACTTCCTGTTCCCCTCTTCTTCCTCCTCCTCCTCCACTTCCTGCTCCCCTCTTCCTCCTCCTCCTCCTCCTCCTCCTCCACCTCTTCATCCTCCTCCACCTCTTCATCCTCCTCCACCTCTTCATCTTCCTCCTCCTCCTGCTCCTGCTCCTGCTCCTCTTCCTCCTCCTCCTCCTCCTCCACTTCCTGCTCCCCTCTTCCTCCTCCTCCTCCTCCACTTCCTGCTCCCCTCTGCCTAAACTGTGCTGCCTAAACTGTGCTGCCTAAACTGTGCTGCCTAAACTGTGCTGCCTAAACTGTGCTGCCTAAACTGTGCTGCCTAAACTGTGCTGCCTAAACTGTGCTGCCTAAACTGTGCTTCCTGTCTGCCTGCGTGTGCTGCTCTTCCCCTCCCTTCTGCTCCCCTCTGCTCCCGTCTTCTCATGCTCTCCGCTCAGTGCTGTCACTGAAGCCCAGGGGGAGCTGCGATGGCTCAGGGGATCGTCTCGGCACGTCCCAGAAGGATGTTGCCGTGTGGTGTATGGTGTGTGGTGTATGGATGATGACTCTGTTTTTTCCCTCTCGTCTCGTCCTGTGCCTCAGTTGCCGTATGGAGTATGGTGGGTGACTAGTTTTTTCTCCCTTTCGGCCTGTGCCTGAGGAGTGTGGATGATGACTCGTTTTTTCTTCCCCTCTCGTCTCGTCTCGTCTCCTCTCGGCCTCATTTGTTGCCATCAGTGGGCGAGAGAGACGGAGTCTGCTGCTGCTGCTGCTGCTGCTGCTGCTGCGCGCTGTTTCAAATTCCAGCCCCACCCATGCAGCCAGGCCTAGTCAACAGCTCTACATGACATCGCATTATTCTATTGTTATGTGGGGCAGCCGGGGCCTAGTGGTTAAGGACAGGGGCTTTAGATCTGAGAGTTGCAGGTTCGAATCCCACCCTCACACTCCTGAACACACTCCATTAGGGCTGAGGTGCCCTGGAGCAAGCCACCTAACCCTACATAGCTCTGGGGACTGTAACCAATACCCTGGAGCAAGCCACCTAACCCTACATAGCTCTGGGGACTGTAACCAATACCCTGGAGCAAGCCACCTAACCCTACATAGCTCTGGGGACTGTAACCAATACCCTGGAGCAAGCCACCTAACCCTACATAGCTCTGGGGACTGTAACCAATACCCTGGAGCAAGCCACCTAACCCTACATAGCTCTGGGGACTGTAACCAATACCCTGGAGCAAGCCACCTAACCCTACATAGCTCTGGGGACTGTAACCAATACCCTGGAGCAAGCCACCTAACCCTACATAGCTCTGGGGACTGTAACCAATACCCTGGAGCAAGCCACCTAACCCTACATAGCTCTGGGGACTGTAACCAATACCCTGGAGCAAGCCACCTAAGCCTACATAGCTCTGGGGACTGTAACCAATTATCTGAAAACAACTGTAAGTTGCTTTGGATAAAATGCGTCAGCTAAGTGTAAGTTGCTTTGGATAAAATGCGTCAGCTAAGTGTAATGTAGTGTAGTCGTTACATGCAGCCCCAGTCCCCCATGCAGCATAGCCCTAGACAGCCGCCCGCCCTAGTCAACATTATGGCCCAGAGCAGAGCAGACCAGTGCAGTCATAGAGGTAGAAAATAGCACTAGAGAGTACACAGCAATTTGCGACAGCACTAGGAAATGGCAGCTGGAGCTTCCCAACTTCCTTAGGTAGTGTAGGTAACTTCAGGCAATGCAAGTCAATGGAGAACACGCCCACCCCTGTCAAGAAATTAACTATAACTGTGTAAATATGAAGTAACACATTAATCAAAGACCAGATTTGAAATGGCAGGCTAAATATCTACTTAAATCATATGAGTCGATAAAATACATTTAAAAATCAAATAATATCTTTTATGAACACAGTTAGCAACACGCTTCAACTATTGTCCTTGTATAGTGTGTTGATGGACATTTTCACATGATTAAGCCATTTTTGACAGAGGTGAGCCTCGTTCTTCGTTAATTTCCATTTCTCTGATCTACCTACAGATAATGGCCGCTACAGATTGCCGTAAAAGGGGGGCGGGGTCCTCTCTAGTGTTATTTTCTACCTCTATGAGTGCAGTGCAGAGCGGTCGACTGGAGCCCCACCGCCTCCCTCCCTCCTGCCCCGGCATTAGTACTATAGCAGCCCCAGACAGCATTAGGGCCCAGTGTAGTGCAGCAGACAACTAGAGGCCCAGTCAGCATTAGGGCCCAGAGTAGTGTAGTGCAGCAGACAACTAGAGGCCCAGTCAGCACTAGGGCCCAGTGTAGTGTAGTGCAGCAGACAACTAGAGGCCCAGACAGCACTAGGGCCCAGTGTAGTGCAGCAGACAACTAGGGCCCAGTGTAGTGTAGTGCAGCAGACAACTAGAGAGACAGCATTAGGGCCCAGTGTAGTGCAGCAGACAACTAGAGAGACAGCATTAGGGCCCAGTGTAGTGCAGCAGACAACTAGAGGCCCAGACAGCACTAGGGCCCAGTGTAGTGCAGCAGACAACTAGGGCCCAGTGTAGTGTAGTGCAGCAGACAACTAGATCCCCTGCCTCTCTCAGTCTCTCTCTCCTACCCCACCTATGCAGCTCCAGTCTCTCTCCTACCCCACCTATGCAGCTCCAGTCTCTCTCCTACCCCACCTATGCAGTCCCAGTCTCTCTCCTACCCCACCCATGCAGTCCCAGTCTCTCCTACCCCACCATGCAGTCCCAGTCTCTCTCTCCTACCCCACCCATGCAGTCCCAGTCTCTCTCCTACCCCACCCATGCAGTCCCAGTCTCTCTCCTACCCCACCCATGCAGTCCCAGTCTCTCTCCTACCCCACCCATGCAGTCCCAGTCTCTCTCCTACCCCACCCATGCAGTCCCAGTCTCTCTCCTACCCCACCCATGCAGTCCCAGTCAGTATTAGGGCCTACTGGAGTGCAGTGCAGTGTAGAGGAGATGACTGAAGCCCCGGCCTCTCTGCCACCCCCCCCCCCCCCTCTCTGTTTTAAACCCGGCACCGCCTGCCGTAGCCACAAACGAGTTTTCTTCTTTCTTTTGTGCCGTGTGGCATGGGCAGTAATTAAAGGCGGAGACTCTGGGTAATATGATGTGCAGTATCGTCATCGACTTTTCCCTTTTCGTGTGTGTGTTTTTTGTCGGTGTTTCTGCAATGTTTTAGGCAAAAGTGACTTCAAAAGTTCTTTTTTTATCTCTGAATCACCAGAATTAAATTGCCTGTGATTTCAGCGGCTCAAAGTTAATGTCATGGTAATGGCTTGCGGGTCATTCCACGCCAAATCAACAAGAGCCCGCGCACTTAGGTCTCAAAAAATTCTGAAAATATTACCAAGTGTACCCATGGTACTTAAGAGAAACACTGTAAATGTATTTGAATGTAAGATGTATACTCTCCGTGTTACAGCCAATTTTACTGGGGAAGGGGGGTGCCCATTTTGTTCACACTCTTTTTTTTGTCAAAGTTCACAAGCCCGTAGCTCAATAACTACACCATATAGGAAGCTCAAATTTGGCATGCTGGTACATAGATAGGAATAGTTTGTTGCAAAACTGTCAGTTTTGGTCTGTATGATCCTGCATCGTCATGGCATTACCTCAAAGATGATACAAATTGTACTGGAGTTTTTGGCTGTGCTCTGCTTAGGCCTTCAGAAGACATACTTGTGCCCAACATAGCCTCTTGATTTTTTTTCCCTTGTAGAGACAAGTAGGAACACTCTCATAAAAAGCTATAAATAGAAAGGAAACCCCATCAGTGTTTCACCAGAAGACCTCACAAGTCTGACAAATCATTTTGGGTGTCATTTTCAGAGCTCCAGAACCCCTTGTGGGATTGTCCACAGATTTTTATTTTATTTTTTTCTTCATTCTCCATGAATTCTTCTTTTTAAAAATGTCAATGAGACTTGTCTTATGTGATGTTTTCTTTTGTAATTTGCAACCTTTCATTCAAGATGCTATTCAATCATTTCACTGGAACAACCAGTGCAGGCCACAATCCATCCATTTGTATGCTACTACCAAGATCAGTTGAAACTGGGGGAAAAAAAAATCTGGATGAACAAATGGATGGATTGTGGCCTGCACTGGTTGTTCCAGTGAAATGATTGAATAGCATCTTGAATTACAAAGCTATAGTTTTAAAAATGTTCCTGGTTCAAGGGAGTCAGTCAAGGATAATGTCAAGAACATCCATTGCCAGTTTGCCACAACAGAGATGTACCATCATGAAGCTGAGAACCTGTTGAAAAGGTTTGAATCTGCAAGAACTATTCCAGGTACTCAAAAACTACACAGCTTCTGCCCATTGTCAATGGACACAGTGGAAATTAGGCCATTTTCAGCATTCAGAGAAGGCAGAGTTGAAAGAGTGAGCTCAGTAAAGGAATGTGTTACATTTTCAAGCATCAAAGGGTATGTTGTAGCTGTATATGATGGCAACTGGTGGCTAGCATGTGCTGAGGAATGTATGCCGAGCACTGGAGAGGTGAAACTGAACCTCCTGCATCCTCATGGGCCATCTCCATCCTTGACTTTTCCCTTCAGACCAGATAGACTTGTCATGGATCATCAGGATGTGCTTCTGGTAGTGGAACCTGTAACTGCAACGGGACGTACTTATACATTATCTACAAAAGACACAGCTGCTGCTTCAAATGCACTGGTAGAGTACAAAATGAGAGTGTAGCCATTGATTATCTCTTTAAAGTATGGTAAAGGGAAGATGGCACAGGTACACAGAGAAGGAATGTTCAAACATTCACATATCATCATTTGGTGTGTATAAATTGACATCTGCCTTAGTTTCTGAAACCTTGGACCATGGACACTGACCATTTTTGTTTTGTTTTTGTTTTGTCATGTGATGCTACTATGGTATTACCATATTATTAGTAAGTGGTCTGTATGATGCCATATTTGTGAGTCAAATTCTCTCTGAAATGAATAACAAACCGAACACCAGCATTTTAGGTGCTGCTCATGACATTGCCGGCTACGTTTGGACAAGGAACTGGCCATTTTAAAATATGAGTTTTTTAGATATTCAATTTTTAATTTTTCAATTTATCATAATTCATATTCTGAGAGTAGTTGCATTCCAAGGTGATTGTGTAATATGTAGAGCCAGAAAAGAGCTTTCAAACAACACCACAGGCATCTTTTTGTGACTAACACTGACTGATATATTCAAGGCTGAATGTATAGTGTCCTACCCTCACATGTGAACCTTTCCTAGTCTGTTTCTCCCTTAATATTAGTGTCAGATTCAAACCAATGCAGTTCTGGGGTGCTACCTTGCTACTGAAAAGGCACACCAAGTATGATTGAAATCCGGGTCGGTCGGGTCCCAAAGTGTCTGATTTCACGTGAAATGACCCAGATGCTTCATTTAATCAGCCCCTTAATGTCACCCAACCACTCCCCTCTTCCCCCCTCGCCCACTACCTCCCCTCCCGTTCCCCTCGCACGGCCCTCTACCCCCCTCTGCTCCCTGCTCCCGCGTGTAAGCGCCTCTGTCTGGATGTTAAAGGCAGAGCGAAAAGTTAAGTGAGCATGACAAAGTAGTGTCTCTCCGCTCCGCTCTGCACTTGCCCTTTAGTGAGATGCTCCTGTGCTGCTGCCATCATGTCATATTTTAATGGTGGCTTTGCTTTGCTTTGCTGCCATCATGTCATATTTTAATGGTGGCTTTGCTGTGCTGGCTGCTCAGGGGAACGCAGCAGGGAGATGGATATTAGAAGGATTCCTCCTCCTGCTGCTGCTGCATGCTGTCACACTGGACTTGAACTGACATCACATTAGTCCTGGGAGAGTACTTTAAGAGACATGATGTACAATCACGCATGCACCACCAGATTTATGGGTTTGTACTGTATGGGAAATGACAACTGATGATGATGACGATTTTGGCCTCTTTACCTATGCACTCGCCAAGGCCTATACCAAGAAGCTGGTTCAGGAGTAAACCAGGTTAAGTTAAGAGGTAAATGTGAAAGCCCATTGGGAAACTCCAACTCCCATTGCCATTGTGACACAGCACTCCACAGCACACAAGTGCACACTGCACGCTGCACACAATGAAATTGCATTTATGCCTCGTCTGTGCAAGGGGGAAGCCCCCAATGGGGCCCGAAAGGGATCAGTGCTGCGGGACGGCACCATGCTCAGGGTACTTCGGTCATGGAAGAGGATGGGGGAGAGCACTGGTTGATTACTCCCCCCACCAACCTGGCGGGTCGGGAGTCGAACCGGCAACCTCTGGGATGCAAGTCTGACGCCCTAACCGCTCACCCATGACTGCCCATATCATCTAACAGAAGAGCCTGTAGTCCTATTTTTTGTAAAAAAAAAAAAAAAAAAAAAATGATGATTTGGCCTATTGGGGTGTGTGGGGGTGGAGGACTGAGGATAAGAGGCTGACGTCATGGGTGCAGCCATGGCTCAGTGGTTAGAGCGCTGGCCTTTTAGATCAGAGGGTTGCAGGTTCAAATCCCACTCTCACCAGCCACTTCATCCATGGCTGAAGTGCCCTGTACCAAGGCACCTAACCCCACGTTGCTTCAGGGACTGTAACCAATACCCTGAGCTTAACTGTAAGTCGCTTTGGATACAAAAGTTTCAGATAAGTGTAATGTAATGTAACGTAACGTCCTGCAAAGAGTTCTTTATCTGATGCTTTATCAGCCAATCACAGTGGAGGTCAGACATATTTGCCTGATATTTATATAGTGGAGTTTGGAGGGAGCCTGGTATGATGCTGCTGCCATGTCGTTAAGATTTATTATTTAGTGTACATAAAGGGCCCCCTCAAAGGGCCCCATCAAAACCAAAATGGGGAAGTTTGCAGCTCAGCACGGGTGCCTGTAGTCAAATGGAATGACACATGTGATCATAATGCGTCTGCAAAACCTATTACATTACATTGCATCTTAATCATGTATGCCTTCGATAAGAAGGGTGATTTTTACAGTACATGTACACTGATATGGACAATCCACTACAGAAATTATATATTTATCCATCTCCTCTAAGCACGACTCACTTTCATCTAATACTCGTTGGGTGTGAAAATCAATCCGTATTCTGGGTGTTTATTATGGGCACATTATTCTGCTTTATGTTCAGGGAAGGAGTCGAT
The DNA here is from genome assembly GCF_034702125.1 of Engraulis encrasicolus. NCBI lineage: Eukaryota > Metazoa > Chordata > Actinopteri > Clupeiformes > Engraulidae > Engraulis > Engraulis encrasicolus. The sequence goes on along the minus strand of NC_085873.1, from coordinate 54,182,303 downwards.
GGAGGGTTAATGTGTTGGCGATGCAGTCTAGTTTGAATGGCATGTTTCAGGCAGGCAGGGTGAAGTTAATGTGTTGGCGATGCAGTCTAGTTTGACTGGCGTGTTGCATGCAGGGTGAATTGGCCTCTTAGGAGTCATCCAAAGGCTTTGATCATCATCACCATCATCATCGCTCTATTGTCTGACAAGTGTTTGTGTGTCAGTGTGCGTCTGCCTGTCTGCCTGTGTACTTGCCCCTCTCTTTGACAGCAATATGTCTATCATGTTTATTGTCGTCTCGTTGGCTCTCCCCTCTCCTCACCTCTCCCTCCCTTCCCTTCGCACCATGTCGCACAGTGTGATGTGAGATAGACAGCTTCTCTTCCGTATGGGCCCCTGCCTTGCTCCCGAGGACACTCTTTAGGCCTCTCCTCTCCTCTCCTCTCCTCTCCTCTCCTCTCCTCTCCTCTCCTCTCCTCTCCTCTCCTCTCCTCTCTTCTCTTCTCTTCTCTTCTCTTCTCTTCTCTTCTCTTCTCTTCTCTTCTCCTCTCCTCTCCTCTCCTCTCCCCTGCTCCCGGAGACACTCCTCCTTAGGGACACAGATGGTTGATGGAGGGGACGGGGACAATGAGAGACTAAGGTTAATTGCTCTGCCAGATCAAGCACTCAGGCATACAAATGAAGACTCATTAATATGGATGCTTGCTGCTTAATGGCACATAATGACTTAAGCACTGCACCAGCCTCCTCACTGCATCTGAGAGGAGGATCTGTCGGAAAGTATGGGCTGGAGATGTATGATGTTCATTATGTCTGACTGTCATAGTAAAACTTGGGTTTTTAGATGCGTCCCACGCATCTCTATAAGAGGCTTTGGTGTCCGTCCGTCCCTCCGTCCGTCCGTCCGTCCGTCCGTCCGTCCGTCCGCCCTCCCGTGATGTGTTTCCCTCCCGTGATGCGTTTCTGAATTGTGATTCCCTCCTGTGATTCCCTCTTGTGTCCACAAGGTGGCAGTCGCTCAGTTTTGGCCTGGAGCTCATGCGTGCAAACCAACCGTGCTCTTTGCCAGTGAGAAAAACATGGCGGCACTTCCTGTTGATTTTCACATGAAAGTTTTGCTTAATTTAAAGTCCCTAAGCGACTATAAATGTTGTGGCTTCCATATATTGATGTAAAAGTGCCCCACGAAGTAATGAAGCACAACAAAGTTACTCCACATTACCATTTGACCACTCGTTTTTCTATGCTAACAGGGTAGCTAGTGTAGCATTGTAAATGATCCAGGGAGAAAGGGGGAAATGTTGTGATTTCAGTCCGCCTGAGGAAACGATTTTCGTGGGGAAGATGACCTGCATCTCGGTGGCATTGAACCACGCCCCCGTGCCTTATTTGGCTCGCTCAGCACGTGCGTCCTCAGTCCAATCGCAATGCTTTATTTTCCCCAGACGTTTAATCGCATTTAAGTGAAAGTGCCATGTATACACATCGCAAAATAACTCTTAATCCGATCTATTTAAATCGCATTTATTAAATCGGACTTAAAAACATCATGTACACGTAGCCAATGTCTCATTGATTAGTTTATGGAACTTACGGTTTGTCTGTTACGGTCCACGAAGACAATATCCACGTGAAAACGCAACGCCTGCAAACCACTGTTTTGACAGAAATACAGTTCACCTGTCGCCTACTCTGTTTTCTTCCCAAAGCGGCATTTAAAAGTATTCCATGAAATCCAACATCAACGTCACTTCAAATAGGTGACAGCATCATGCTCACACATGAAATAACACTTCAGTGAGGGGGGGACATCACTGCTCTCATATTAAAGTGAAAAGAGAATTTCACATTTTAGTTTATTTAATGTAGGCCTATGCAAAATTGCAAATAGCCTATTCATTGAAATCTGTCCAGAAAGGGTTGTAATGTTTGCCTGTTTTTTATGTTTGTAATTAAAAAAAAAAAAAAAAAAATGTGATTTAAAAAAAAAAAAATAGCCTAACAAAAATAGAGATTTTATGTTAAAAAAAATGTGATATGGGATGGACCGATGGCCCCCCTAAGCTAAATTCGCCTTAGGTCCCCACATTGCTAAATGTAGTGTAAGGGATTATTTTGAAAAGACAGTAACATGTAATCAGCAATGCATTACAGTTTTTCAGTAAATTGCCCAACACTGTTGAAATCCTATGGTACTTTTTCAAATCCAGGCTTATACAGTACATGGTAGGCTTATTGATAAATTGCCTTGACAGGTTATGAGGAGGCCAAGGGGGCGTTTGGGCAAAAAAGGTTCAGAACGGGCATAGACGGACGCATCTGTTGTCCGCCTGTCGGACTTGTTATTTTACTTCAGACATGCAAAAGTTTTTTTTATCTTTTCGACGGTATAGCTTCCGTCTTCATCAAAGGGTTAGGGGTCTTACACACCAAGGCGGTAAAGCGTCGCGGAACGGCCGCGTTTTTTACCGGCGTCGGTGAAAATACATTGAAACATATCTGTCCTTACACACCAACCGGCGGTAGTCGAGCGTCAGTGGTGCGGGAGCCGGCTCCGTGCCGCGCTGCATTTGTAAAATAGACCTCGAGCGTATTTTTCACGCCGGCGACCGACGGTGTCTTATTCAAATGAATGGCAAAGTAGCATGCTAGCTTTGGCTGTAGGGAGGGTTTTGAATAGGACTGGTCGCGCACGCCGGCGCTGTCAGTGTGACAGGCAGAGAAAAACACGCCGGCCAAAACTAAGCAGAAAGACCGCGCTCGTCCCGGGACCGTTCCGTTCCGCCTTGGTATGTTTTGGCCCTTATGCTGGTGACCCATACCACCGCAACATGTCAGTTAAAAGCGAAAACTGAAGAAACTGAATGTCTGAAGTAAAAGAAGTATTTACGTTTTAAGTAGGGATGTGGGTTTTAATATACTGCTTCATTATATATTTTTTGTCTTGGTGTCTTAAATCTGAGCTTTTCTACTATGACTGGTTGTTATGGGGTTGGCTTGTTATAGTGATGAATTTTGGAGATGGAGAGACTCTGGCCAAAACGGCCCATCTTGCCAGCTGCCAAGGATTGCCTACTTTAATCAGACGCAAACTTTTCCGTGCACGCGTGCACGCGCATGGTTTAAATCAGTGGTTCTCAACTGGAACAGTCTTGGGACCCACCATTTTCCACTCTCATTCGGTCGCGACCCAATTTTTTTAGCGTTCAAGTCAATTCAATGCAATTCTCAAAATGTAACCAAGACTCGAATGACTGGTTGCACGCTATCTATCTCGCATAAACATTCAGATTGTATCTATGACGACAGATGACGCGGAGTTCACTAGCCTATCAAAATAAAAGTTTTAAATTGTTGCAGGAAAAGTTGGATTGTTTTTTTTTTTTAATTACTTTTGTTTTTACACCAAGGCTCTGCGACCCACCCATGACCCCTCCGCGACCCACTTTTGGGTCGCGACCCACCAGTTGAGAAACACTGGTTTAGATGGTTAAACAATGTGGTCCTGTATGCACATGATGGTGTGAGAACAAGACTCATTGCAGGCATCTTCCACCTGCATCTTTCACAGTCTATCTGCTTACCCAATAGCTCGTGTGTGCATGCGTGTGTGCCGCACTACGAAGGAACCATGGTAGGGAAAGGGCGAGTGCATAGTGTATTGGTAGGGCGAGTGCATACTAGTGAGTGTGCATTGTGAAAGGGAGAGTGCATAGTGTGCATTGTGAAAGGGCGAGTGCATAGTGTGCATTGTGAAAGGGAGAGTGCATAGTGTGCATTGTGAAAGGGCGAGTGCATAGTGTGTGTATTGGTAACAGACCTTTCAGCGCTCCCATTTCTTACGTGTTCTTCGTGACACTCCTGGCTGAATGGGCTTGGTTAACCTCAACTAGGGGGAGAGCCTCCCTTGCAGTGTTTGTTTTCATGAGTCTGTGTGTGTGTGTGTGTGTGTGTGTGTGTGTGTGTGTGTGTGTGTGTGTGTGTACACACGGGTGTGTGTGTGCGCACGTGGTTGTGTGTGTGTGTGTGTGCGCACATGGTTGCGTGTGTGCACAGATGCCTATGAGTGAGTATACTGGACTGCTCTGGATTCTTTGGCATGCTACCATAACCTGAGGGAAAGGGAATTGTGTGTCTGTGTGTGTGTGTGCGCGCGTGCGTGCGCTATTGCAACACTGGTTAGACTAAGGGAGGAAGTAAATGCTTTTGAGTGAAAGCTGATTAACAAGCAGTAGCCTACACTCCATACAAACAAAGTCCGCACACGCACACGCACACGCACACGCACACGCACACGCACACACACACACACACACACACACACACACACACACACACACACACACACACACACACACACACACACACACTCCCTTTTCTACCACCACAGTCCAAACAAAGACAAGAGGAGAGATGAAATCACTTGTGTAAGAGCTTGCACCTCCGCCTCTCTGCAGTGCATAGAGAAACATATAATATTATAACAGCTGATTCCACATAGAGAAACATATAATATTATAACAGCTGATTCCCATAGAGAAACATATAATATTATAACAGCTGATTCCCATAGAGAAACATATAATATTATTGCCATAGAGAAACATATAATATTGTATATAATAATATTATAACCGCTGATTCCCATAGAGAAACATATAATATTATAACCGCTGATTCCCATAGAGAAACATATAATATTATAACCGCTGATTCCCATAGAGAAACATATAATATTATAACCGCTGATTCCACATAGAGAAACATATAATATTATAACCGCTGATTCCCATAGAGAAACATATAATATTATAACAGCTGATTCCCATAGAGAAACATATAATATTATTGCCATAGAGAAACATATAATATTGTATATAATAATATTATAACCGCTGATTCCCATAGAGAAACATATAATATTATAACCGCTGATTCCCATAGAGAAACATATAATATTATAACAGCTGATTCCCATAGAGAAACATATAATATTATAACAGCTGATTCCACATAGAGAAACATATAATATTATAACAGCTGATTCCACATAGAGAAACATATAATATATAATATTATAACAGCTGATTCCCATAGAGAAACATATAATATTACAGCTGATTCCAACTTGACATATCCGGCAGGCTGGCAACACTCCCCTCAGGAAGATACAGTGGTGCTCTCTCTCTCTCTCTCTCTCTCTCTCTCTCTCTCTCTCTCTCTCTCTCTCTCTCTCTCTCTCTCTCTCTTTCTTTCTTTCTTTCTTTCTTTCTTTCTTTCTTTCTTTCTCTCTTTCTCTCTTTCTTTCTTTCTCTCTTTCTTTCTTTCTCTCTTTCTCTCTTTCTCTCTTTCTCTCTTTCTCTCTTTCTTTCTTTCTCTCTTTCTCTCTTTCTTTCTTTCTCTCTCTGTCTCTCTCTCTCTTTCTTTCTTTCTCTTCTTTCTCTCTTTCTCTTCTCTCTTTCTCTTCTCTCTTTCTTTCTTTCTCTTCTCTCTTTCTTTTCTCTCTTTCTTTCTTTCTCTTCTCTCTCTTTCTCTCTCTCTCTTTCTCTCTTTCTCTCTTTCTTTCTCTCTTTCTTTCTCTCTTTTTCTCTCTTTTTCTCTCTTTTTCTCTCTTTTTCTGTCTCTCTCTCTCTGCTGAAGAGGTGTGTCTATTTATCCGTCTGTTTATCTGTGTGGCACGTGCAGTCTTTGGAACTGCCACTGGTAGAGGAGGGAAGGGAAGGGAAGGGAAGGGAAGGGAAGGGAAGGGAAGGGAAGGGAAGGGAAGGGAAGGGAAGGGAAGAGGGGCAGGTCGAGGGATAGTGGCAGCCTGTCTGTGTGTGTGTGTCAGCCCTGTCAGCGTGGGCCAGGGGACAGGTATTCAGTTTGGTAACCCCCCCCCCCCCCC
>NC_085873.1:54151437-54171437 GCF_034702125.1 Engraulis encrasicolus | reverse complement strand
ACTAATGTTCTACTGATACTGTATGAGGCTTCAGGAGGGAGGTTTACTAACGTTCTACTGATACTGTATGAGGCTTCAGGAGGGAGGTTTACTAATGTTCTACTGGTACTGTATGAGGCTTCGGGAGGGAGGTTTACTAATGTTCTACTGATACTGTATGAGGCTTCGGGAGGGAGGTTTACTAATGTTCTACTGATACTGTATGAGGCTTCAGGAGGGAGGTTTACTAATGTTCTACTGATACTGTATGAGGCTTCGGGAGGGAGGTTTACTAATGTTCTACTGATACTGTATGAGGCTTCAGGAGGGAGGTTTACTAATGTTCTACTGATACTGTATGAGGCTTCAGGAGGGAGGTTTACTAATGTTCTACTGATACTGTATGAGGCTTCAGGAGGGAGGTTTACTAATGTTCTACTGATACTGTATGAGGCTTCAGGAGGGAGGTTTACTAATGTTCTACTGATACTGTATGAGGCTTCAGGAGGGAGGTTTACTAATGTTCTACTGTATGAGGCTTCAGGAGGGAGGTTTACTAACGTTCCACGCCACACTCCGCTAGTTAGCCTCTGTTACACTGTCTGACCCCCGCTCTGCCTCTGACGGGGAACGAGAGGGAAAGAGAGGGTATGGTGAATGAAGCATGGTGCCCCAAAAGTTATTGTTTGCTCTACGTAGGCGGGGCATCAGCGAAACATGAGGTCACAACCTCAGGCTGAGGACGGGAGTCCGCATGTTGGAAAGAACACAGGGACCCACATAGGGCTGGGTAAAATAATCAAGTTAATCGATAATCGATCGAATCGAATCGAAATTCACATAATCGATTCACAGGGCACAAAATTGATTTTTTGGTTCTTGTTCTTTTCGTTCTTTTTGTTTAATTTAGGTCTATGGAAAATACCCAGTAGGTATTAGTCCATTAGGCCTAGGCCTACTGATTACAAATGAGCAATCTCTTAACACTGTCAAGCCACAGCCCTTTGACATTTATATATAAAAATAGGCAACAGCATCTTTTGGGGGAAATCCTGGCACCAAGAAGGGAACGGATTGAATAGATTCGGAATTAATTGAATCGAATTGAATTGAATTGTGATTAATCGATTCAAAGCCCTAAGAATCGAAATCGAATCGATACAGGAACATGGCTGCGATACCCAGCCACTAGACCCCCACTCTGCCTCTTCAACTCAGGGACTGGCTGACCCACACCACACTCTGCCTCTTCAGCAAGGGGATTGGCTGACCCACACCACACTCTGCCTCTTCAGCAAGGGGATTGGCTGACCCACACCACACTCTGCCTCTTCAGCAAGGGGATTGGCTGACCCACACCACACTCTGCCTCTTCAGCAAGGGGATTGGCTGACCCACACCACACTCTGCCTCTTCCGCCCCTCTGTGACCTTCTCTCTTGCAGACCCTTGGCATCACATTCTCCTGGTGCACTTCATGTCTCGCTTAATCTCTCTTGTTCTCTGTCTTGCCCCTGCCATTCTCTGTGTCTGATGTGATGGTTCTTTTCAGTGTGTGGCTCATCTGGGGCCATTGGCCTGATGAGGTTTGCCTTTCGTGTGCCTCTGCATCCAGCCCCCTCCAAAAATGAAGGTATAATATACATTTTTGGGGCTTTTTTGTCTTTATTTTTGACCGGACAGTGGAGGAGAGACCGGAAATGAGTGGGGGGAGAGAGAGGGAGACGAGGAAGGATCGGCAAATGATCTGGGCGGTAATCGAACCCGGGTCGCTGGTGTAGTAACCCGTTGCCCTACGGTTAGCCCACGGCCGGGCCGTGATTGGACCATTTGAATACCTTTTTGCTGGAGTCGTGCAGCTAACAGCAGTAGCATAGGCGGAAGCTAGCCGTGTCTGGGGCTGAGGCTGGCACAGGGAAATAAATCAATCCTCCATCTTTATTTCCCTGAGCACCAGTGGCGGAACAATTGAACTCAGGGCCCTAGGGCAAAACACTTTTCGGGACCTGACAAGATCACAATTGGGCCCCTACCACAAATGCCCTGATCGCCCTCTGTATAGCTCCGGCCCCGCTGAGTACTTAAAAGCCAGGTCCAGCCACGGAAAAAAGAGGAAAAAAATGGCTCAGAACGGCAACAAGTCCACAGGGGAGGACAAAAGAGGTCATTTGTACCGGGCCCAGGGAGAGAGAGAGAGGGGGCCCAGAATTGGATCCTTCCTCATTACATTGTATGTATTGGATTTGTGGCCCTTTCATATGTCTTTGTCCTGGGCCCAGCCAAACCTGTCGGTGGCCCTGCTCTCAACGGCAACAAGTGGACAGCAGAACGAGAGCAGAGTGGAGTAGAGTGGAGTAGAGTGAGGTCGAATATGCTGCGTCAGTTATGGTAATGTTGTTGAAATGCCTTACTGCCATTACCTCCTCATTAAAATTCCCGGCACAAGAACTTATTCTCCACTTTGCCAAATAATTGGATATAGCTAGATTTTGCAGAAACAACACTTTTTTTTTCTTACCAGGGCCTTTTTTTTACCTCAGCGTTTGACCCTTTATTGCTGCGAGTATGACATTGTGAAGTGTGGGTGGTTTTTATATGTGTGCTTGTACAGGCATCCCACGACGTGACAAGAGCTATCACTAATATAAAAGTGCTGTTTGTGGGTTTTGTCTAGCTGGTACCGTCTTTCCTTCCACCGGTTATACTGTTTATAATAACTTGTTTATTACAGAAAGTGCTAAGTAGAGACTTCTAGTCTAACTTCTAGCTTCTTATCCACCTGTGTTCAGTGACCCACAGTCGTGTGACTTCTGAGTGGCAGGCCACTGAGACTGTTTTCAGGCTGTCAAGAACGTGCCTGTGCCCGCACCAGTTACGTTCGTACCTGCGAACCACTTGTGCTCATACGGGGCTCTGAACTTTTACACACATGTGGTACCCGGATGAACCACGCTGACGTCCACTTTTTCGTCACGGTTCGTGGAGAAAAAACGTATTTGCATAGCGAACTAACTTTCCGGTTTGCGTACTGTACGCTAATATCTGCGCTGTGAACACGCTGGCCGGTTCACCATTAGGTGCGGGAACGGACACTGGCACGGTTCACTCGACCTGAGTATCATGAGAGGAGTAGTCTGCTGCTGTTAGTAGAGTAGTGGATCTGATGTCAGTCAGTACTGAGACATCACTTTAGCTGATTGCCATCTCCTCTTGTGCTCTCTCTCTTCTCTCATGCTCTCTCTCTTCTCCTCTCGTGCTCTCTCTCTTCTCCTCTCATGCTCTCTCTCTTCTCCTCTCATCCTCTCTCTCTTCTCCTCTCATCCTCTCTCTCTTCTCCTCCCATCCTCTCTCTCTTCTCCTCTCATGCTCTCTCTCTTCTCCTCTCATGCTCTCTCTCTTCTCTTCTCATCCTCTCTCTCTCCTCCTCTCATCCTCTCTCTCTCCTCCTCTCATCCTCTCTCTCTTCTCCTCTCCTGTCCTCTCTCTCTTCTCCTCTCGTGCTCTCTCTCTTCTCCTCTCGTGCTCTCTCTCTTCTCCTCTCATGCTCTCTCTCTTCTCTTCTTATCCTCTCTCTCTTCTCAGGCAGTTGAACTGAGCAAATGCTTTCCCCCACACACAAACGCACGCATGCACGGGTGCACACGCGTGCACACACACACACACACACACACACACACACGCACACAGGCACACACACAGGCACACACACACACGTACCACACACACACACACACACACGCACACACACGTACACACACACACATACACTCACACACACACGTACACACGTACACACACACACACACGTAGACACACACACAGACACACACACACACACACACACACACACACACACACACACACACACACAGACACACCGATAAGAGAGCTCATTGTGCGGGCAGACAAGTGCCCTTCAGATGGGCCAGGTGATGTTGTCTGGCTGCGTAGTCACCTTTTTGGGCCTGGCGGAAAGCCTCCATTAGGAGAATGACGGGGAGCTGTTGGAGTGGCTCTGTGATTTATTTGGTGCGGAGAGCAGTGCAGACTCGTAACAGGGGTGGTGCGGACCGTGTGGTTTGGTGCCATGGAGTGCGTACCGGGTGGATTGGTGCGATGGAGTGGAGTGGAGTGTGGACCGGGTGGGTTGGTGAGATGGAGTGGAGTGGAGTGCGGACCGGGTGGGTTGGTGAGATGGAGTGGAGTGCGGACCGGGTGGGTTGGTGCGATGGAGTGGAGTGGAGTGCGGACCGGGTGGAGTGGAGTGCGGACCGGGTGGGTTGGTGTGATGGAGTGGAGTGGAGTGTGGACCGGGTGGGTTGGTGAGATGGAGTGGAGTGGAGTGTGGACCGGGTGGGTTGGTGTGATGGAGTGGAGTGGAGTGTGGACCGGGTGGGTTGGTGAGATGGAGTGGAGTGAAAGCCGTGGCTCGCCCAATACCAACACTCACTGTGTGTGATCCCTTTAGAATTGGGCGCAGTTCCATTCTTCCATGCTCCTTTAGCCTCCCCTCCCCGGTAGTAGCGATCCCTCCGGGTTTTTACGCCAGTTTCGTCCACTTCTAATGCTATTAGCCATTCCCGTAATATGGCTGGTTTAGACAGTGGCAGTCGGTGAAAACGGTCGGGGTTCCAGCTTTTCAGTTTACGGTCGCAGCCGGTGCGAACCGCGGACCATGTTTAGCCTACCTAGCCACCTGATTGAGTAGCCTGCATCCGGGTCAGAGAGTTGCAACAGTGAGACACCTCTGAAAACACTGGCCAGTGAAAGATTGTGTGGTCCGATGACATTCTCTGTGCCTCGGTTTGATTGACGAGACCTTTGTGATGAAGTGTGTAGCGTTTTTGAAGTTGTTTATAGCGGGGAAACATCAGAAAAGAATAGGTTTATAATTGGCCCCGCCGTGATGCGTTGGCTGCGTTTTTCACCAAAAAGCTTAAAATTAGCTAACTCCATAACGGCGCGGCATTGCCCGGAATGGCTCATCATAAGATACATTATGTGGCATGGGAAAGCGATGGTGAAACTTTCATTTTACGCCGGAACTATCCTTTAAGCCCCAAAATAGTGGCATACCCCTTTAAACGCTGCGCATGAGTACTCAAGTTTTACGATAGACTACACAGTAATATTTTGTGTTAATTATTCAACACCTAGACATTCAAATTTGACACTCTTCTATTTGGCTCTGGTCTCTAAGCATTAAATAAACTCATCCCTACTGCAATCCCTGCTGTGTAAATTCAGGTCCCAAGTTGTTTTCTGCTCTCCTCATGTCTTCACGCCGCTCATGACTATTCCGGTCGTATAGGTAAAGACATACCTGAGCTGGGACAGGTACAGATATGCAGTCACAGCTGACAATCTGGTATGCGCTCTCTCTCTCTCTCTCTCTCTCTCTCTCTCTCTCTCTCTCTCTCTCTCTCTCTCTCTCTCTCTCTCTCTCTCTCTCTCTCTCTCTCTCTCTCTCTCTCTCTCTCTCTCTCTCACACACACTCACACACACTTGTTTTATGCTCTCACACACACACAGACAGCTAAGGAGGCATGTGCATACATGCTCTGCCGTCTCCCCTGCATTTCCACAATCTCTGTAAAGTGAGAGCTGTCAGTGCAGGAGAGCAGGGAGTGGCTCAACTGTCAGCAGCCACATTTAAAGCTCCTCCACAGCATCTAGTCACACACAGCACAGGCCGTCTTCGCTTTACTCTTGATATTCACCAAATAGCTGCTTGCAGAAATACTTTAACATTTTAATAATGGCATTACTTGAAGTCTAGAGGTATCGTGAGAGCTGTGAGTGCAGGAGAGGAGAGCAGGGAGCAGTGTTGCTAGGTTTCCCGCCCAATCGGGCTGCTTAGGATGGCCGTCTGCAGGGGAAAACATTTTTTGGTTTATGGACATAGAAATCAGTAGAATTTAGTTCAAGTTGGGTGGGAGTTTGTGCTTCCAGTCCAGGAGGGTTTTAAGCATTTTTTTTTTTTGGTCTGGAAATCATCAGTCTCATCTGGCAACCGTGCCAGGGAGTGGCTCAACTGTCAGCAGCACCATTTAAAGCTCCTCCACATTAGCATCTAGTCACAGCTAGGGGAATAAATGTATCGATATATCGCGACATATTCTGATGATTGAATCGAATCGCATCGCATCGTATCGTGGGGCATTCTTAAGTATCGAAAATAGTCGAATCGCTGGCCCCTGCCCAATAACGTAATAGAAGTGGAAAAGTAATTGGGAAACAAATCGAATCGAATCATGTGATATCGTATCGTTCTTAAGTATCGAAAATAATCAAATGGCATCGACTAATAAGATATCGATATTGAATCGTATCGTCATGGAGGCTGTGATTTACACCCCTAGTCACAGCTACACAGCAAATTCTGCAGTGTTCATTCAACACTTTGTAATATTGAGGGTTGATTTGAGCTTATTTGGACATAAATGAACTCTTTAAGTGTTGAACCAACACCGCAAAATTTACTGTGTACCTGACGTAATGACCGTCAGTGCAGGAGAGCAGGGAGTGGATCAACTGTCAGCTACACCATTTAAAGATCCTCCACATTAGCATGTAGTCACACACAGCACAGCTACCTGACGTAATGACACAGCCCGTCTCCCCTTTACTCTTAATATTCACCAAATAGCAGCTTGCTGAAGTACTTAAACATTTTAATAATGACACTAATGGATTTGGATTTTCTCAGGCGTCTAACTCAGGAGGGTTCGCCGCCCTCCTCTCCCTCCTGACGTCTCTACCTAGGAGTGTTTTTATTATCAAGGCTGACACTCATCTCTCTATGTGCACTTCATGTCGGATAAGGAAGTGGTGACAGTCACTTTAATTACCCATCATCCTCTCTTCACATCCTCCTCTCCTCTGTCCCAGATGGGGTCCAATTACAACGCAATGATCCAGCCCGAGATGTTCGGCGTGTTTCATTGCATTATTCACACAGTCGTTCACAATGGCACTCGGCGGGCGACTATTGTTATTTGTGTGTTTGTGTGTGTACGTGTGCGTGTGTGCGTGTGTGCATTTTGTATTTGTGCATGCGTGTGTGTGCGCGTGTGTGCGTATGTGTGTGTTCTTGTGTTTGTCTTCTTTTGTTTGTCTGTGTATTTGGAATTTGAAATGTTTTGCTGTTGTCAAGGCCACTACATGAGAACAAGAGAAGAGAAGTGAAGAGGAGGACGGAGGACGTCCTTTGTTTACCTACGTGTTCCATCACCTTGTAAATCCTTCTGTCAGTGTGTGCATGAGCGTGTTTGTTTGCATATGTATGCCTCTTTGTGTGTGCGTGCGCGCGCGAACGAGAGACAGAGAGCAAGAGTAATGGACAAGAGGGAATGAAATGAGATTTGGGTTTTGTTGTTGGCGAGTAGTCTCTGTCTCTCTCTCTCTCTCAAATTCAAATTCAAATTCAAAAGTGCTTTATTGGCATGACAAAAGAAACTTTGTATTGCCAAAGCATGGTACATAACATATATAAGACAACAATAATAGGAACAGTAAGACATAATAAAATTATACCACGTGTGTGTGTGTGTGTGTGTGTGTGTGTGTGTGTGTGTGTGTGTTCGTGTGTGTGTGTGTGTTCGTGTGTGTGTATGTGTTCGTGTGTGTGTGTGTGTGTGTGTGTGTGTGTGTGTTGTGTGTGTGTGTGTGTGTGTGTGTGTGTGTGTGTGTGTGTGTGTGTGTGTGTGCGCATATAGAGTGTGTGTGTGTGTGCACGCGTGTCTCAGTTTGTTTGTGTGTGTTTGTGTGTGTTTCCGTGTGCATGCTTGGGTGCATGCGTATGTCCATCCAGTCTTTGAGTGTGTTTCAGTGAATATTCGAGCACATAAGCATAAGGTATTTAAAGAATACATATAATATACAGTATATTATAATATAACATACAGTATCACTCATTGTCCCTCTGCTGGTGGCATGTGAAAATGTATTGGGCTGACAAGAAACAACTCAGTTCTTGTTCACCCATGATAAATGGGAGTTTGTTCTGGGTTGGGAGGGAAGTGAAATTTGGGTGTTTCTGCTCAAATTTTTGGAAGAAGATTTCACGGATATTTTTAAATTTGTTGCATTCGGTTAGGAAGTGAAGCTCGGTTTCAACAATATTGTCAGTGCATTGTCTGCAAAAACGTTCTTCTCTGGGAAGCCAGTCTTTTTTATGTCGGCCGGTTTCAATGGCCAGGCGGTGTTCACTGAGTCTGTATTTCGTCAATATTTTTCTCAAGATAGGGTCTTTGATTTGAGTTAGATAGTTTGCAAGTGCATACTCTCTGTTTAGGGACAGATAGCATTGCATCTTGCTTTGTGTTTTGGTTTTCAATTGCCAATATTGATAATAGTTATTTTTCAAGAATAAGAAAATTTGGTTTAGTGGAGTATGTTTTGTAATTTGGACCTGGTCTTGCAGGCCTGTAGAGTGTGGAGGTGTTAGTGGGAAGGGATAGCAGTGGACCTGATTGGTATGTGGGGTGGTGACTTTGCTCAGCTCTTGGTTTTGCAAGGCTTTGTGACATAATGAGTGTGGGTCACTTAATTTGAGGTGCTTCCAGAATTTAATTGATCTTTTTTGAATGTTGATAATAAGAGGGTATCGGCCTAGTTCTGCCCTGCATGCATTATTTGTTGTGTGTCGGTGGACTTTTAGGATGGTTTTGCAGAATTCCACATGCAGGGTCTCAATTGGATGCTTTTCCCATTTATCAAATTCCTGATTTGTGAGTGGACCCCACACTTCACTGCCATATAAGGCTATTGGTTCTATCACAGATGAGAATATTTTGAGCCAAATTTGGATTGGAATTTCAAAGGGTACTTGTCTTTTTATGGCATATAGAGCCCTGCGTGCCTTGTCTTTCAGTTCATTCACTGCCTTATTGAAACTTCCATTGTAATTGATTCTGAGGCCTAAGTAGGTGTAGTCTGTGACATGTTCAATTGTTTGTGGTCCTAAAGTAAATGTATTTTGTCTTCCGTGGTATTTGGAACCTTTCTGAAATATCATTATTTTGGTTTTGTTGTTGTTCACTGCCAGGGCCCAGGTCTGGCAGAAATTTTGGAGGAGCCCAAGCTGCATTTGGAGTCCGTTTGCTGTTGGTGAGAGAAGGACTAGATCATCCGCAAACAGCAGGAATTTGGCCTCGATGTTGTTCAGAGTGGGTCCTGTGGTGGTTGACTTTTCTAGGATGGTCGCCAGCTCATTTATATATAGATTAAACAAAGTTGGGCTTAAAGGGCAACCTTGCCTCACGCCGCACTCTTGGGGGATATAATCTGTTCTTTTAGATCCGATTTTGATGGCACATTTTGCTCCTGAGTACATGGATTTTATAATATCATATGCTTTTCCCCCTACACCATTTTTCATTAATGTGTAGAATAATCCGTTGTGCCAAATGGTATCAAAAGCGGTTTTGAAGTCTACGAAACAAGAGAATAATTTGTTTCTTTTGTGGGTGTATTTTTCGATTAATGTGTGTAGGGTGTAAATATGATCAGTGGTGCGATGATTTGGTAAGAATCCGATCTGGCTTTTGCTCAAGATATTGTGCTTCATAAGGAAGTCCATGAGCCGTGAATTAATAATACTACAGAATAACTTCCCCAGGTTGCTGTTAACGCTGATGCCTCTGTAATTTTTAGGGTCAAATTTGTCTCCGTTTTTGTAGATTGGTGTAACTAATCCATGGTTCCAGATGTCGGGGAAATAACCCACACTTAGGACTAGGTTAAATAGTTTGAGAATAGCCCATCTAAATTTTTCACTCATACATTTTAGCATTTCATTTAAAATGCAGTCAGGCCCGTATGCTTTCTTTGACTTTAATTTGTTGATATGAGTGAGTAGGTCCTGTTCAGTGATTGGGAAGTCAAGTGGGTTTTGGTAGTCTTTGATTGTGTTTTCCAGATCGTGCAGTTTGTGGATTATGTCATTTTGTTTCTTGTTTTGGTCAGATTGAACATTCTTGAATAGAGTTTTGAAATGATTAGTCCAGATGTCTCCATCTTGAATTACCATTTCTTGATGTTTTGATTTTTTTAAATGATTCCAATTGTCCCAAAATGTATTCGTTTTTATTGATGCCTCAATCAGTGCCAGCTGGTTTTGTGTGTACTGAGCTTTCTTGTTTCTGAGTGTGCGTTTGTATTGTCTCAGTGTCTCACAATATAGATGTCGAATTGATGTGTCATTTGGATCTCTATGTTTCTGGTTGGATAATTTGCGAATTTCTTTTCTTAATGACTGGCATTCGGCGTCAAACCAGCTGTCTTCCTTTTCGACTTTAGGTTTGTTCCTTAATCTCTTTAATTTGGCCTTTCCTGCTGTTTTTTTTTTCAAATATTATGCCAATTGTTTCCACAGCCTGGTTGACACCCTCTGTACTTAAGGTATATGGGGTGTCTAGAAAGGTTTCCAGGAGAGCTTGGATGTGTTGGGTTCCTGTTGCTTTTATAAATTCCTCATTACTGTTTTCAGCCCATCTGTATGACTTTTTAAAGTGAAACAGCTTACTGGACTGTGATTTTAGGGTGTTGTTTTCTGACATTTTTATGAATATTGTGAGTTGGCTGTGATCTGATAGGGGTGATAGTGGTTTGACAGTGAATGCTCTAATTGACATAGGGTCTATGTCAGTTATGACATAGTCTACTGTGCTATTCCCAAGAGGTGAGCAAAATGTGTGTTTTCCAAATGTGTCTCCTCTAATCCTACCATTGGCGACATACAGACCCAGGCTACGGCAGATTTGTAAGAGTTCCTTCCCATGTCTGTTTACAACTGGATCACAATTTCTTCTGTGGGGATAAGCAGAGTGGTTAGTTTTATTTAAAGTACGGCAGATGTAGGAATTGCCATCAGCACTTATAGAATCATCCTCTGTGCCTGTACGTGAATTTAGGTCCCCGCAGAGGAGCACATTTCCCTGGGCCTGAAAATGGCTTGTTTCTGTTTCCAGAGACATAAATGTATCCTCTGTGTAGTATGGTGAATCAGCGGGGGGTATATAGATTGCACAGACAAAGAGGTCCTGTTGTGAAACAAATATATCTTTCTTAATCTTTAACCATATGTGGTATTTTCCCGTTTTTAAGATGCTGATGTGTTTGTCAAATTTTGATTTGTACCATAGTATTAAACCTCCAGAGTGTCTTCCTTGTTGTACCGAACTAAGTTTTTGTGGTGGTAATATTATTTCCTTGTAGTTTGGGGGACAATGAGTGATAACATCTTTTTGCCAGGTTTCAAGTAATATCATTATATCTATACCTTTTATGCTTTCTTGGAATTCTAGGTTGTTACATTTTACGCCAAAGGCTGAGGAGTTCAAGCCTTGAATGTTCCAAGTGCTAATGGAAAGTGAGGCCATAGTAAATATCCACAAATAAATGTTCACAATGAAATAAACCTTTCATACTGCATACTATTTAGATTGAAGTGTTGAATGTAGATACAGTATGACAGCAAAACATATTAAGTTAACAGTAGGTGCATACAGTAGGTAAATGAACTTTTTTTTTTTTGAAGTCTTGGATGTGTCCTAAGTGAGCTTGGAACAGATATATAGGAGCATTTGTTTGATCTCACCCATTTTTGGCGCTCCATCACCTTTCAGCACTTCTGCGTAGCTTGACTCCAGTGTGGTGGGCTCTGCTGCATGCTGGTGTTCCTGGTGCAACCAGGGGGTGGGGGGTTGTTGGGTTGGGGGGTGGTTTCCTGGTTTGGCATCGGGGTAGTGTTGGTGGTGATGCCTAGGCGCTGGGGGCCAGTGGTTTGCACTGGAGGGATGGGGGTGGTCTGGCATGGGGCGTTGTAGGTCTGGACTGGAGGGGGTGTATGCTGGATGTGGAGGTGGGGGGGCGCGTCTGGGACAAGGTGCTGGGCGCCAGTGGTTTGCTCTAGGGGGAGGGGGGTGGGCTGGCATTGGGGTTTGCCGGTCTGGATTCGAGGGTGTGTATGCTGGGTGTGTAGGTGGGGGGCCGGGTCTGGGACAAGGGGGGGTCATCAGTGGAGGGGGTCTCGGAGTGTCGCTGTCCCTTCTGGTCGTCGATGGTGGGTGCTGTGTGTGGGCTCCCTTCGGCCCTGGGCGCAGGGGCTTGTGGATGGGTCCTGTTGGTCCATGGTGCTCTCTGGGAGGAGGGTGTGGTCGCGCTGTTGTGTTGCTGCGTGGAGGCGAGGTCTGGGAGCTGGTGTGTCCATCGGCTGCAGGTTGTCTGCCAAGTGCTGCATCCTTAAGCGCTTTTGCAAACTTCCCCACTGCCCTCCTACTAAGGTGACACTGGTCGTAGAGGTCGCGTGTGGAGATGTTGCAGTGGTGGGCTACGTGCACGTTGGGGAGACGAGCACAGTCTCTGGTGATGTCAGCATTCACCCTCTGAATTGTTGTAGGGTGGAAGTCTTTGCGGGGCAGAAGAGTGGACACGGTGACCTGGGAGGTGGGGAAACTCTCGGCCGCCTTTTTTGCCAGCCTGGCAATGAGTCCTCCAACTCGTTCCTGCTCAATTCTCAGGTCATTGGTGCCTGTGTGTAGTATAATGTGTGCTGGTGAGCCGAATTCTGGGTCAGAAAGGTACCGGAGGGCATCCTCTACTTTTGGGCTCCAGATTTTTGATACTCTCAGTCCAGGGAACAGTACCTGCTCATGGAGAAATTTTCCATTTGAGTCAATCAGGATAGCCACTTCAGCTGTTCTGTCCAGTTTGGTTGTTGTAGTTGTGCTTTGCTTGTTGCCAGGGGTTGTTGTAGTAGTTGTAGTCTCAGCAGCAGCTGGTGTGGGTTTCTGGCTGCGACGTTGCTCTGCTGGGCCTAGGACAGGTGTCTGTGGGGGGCGTGGGGTGAGGGCTGAGTGTGTTGCTTTGAGTTCTTCAATAATTTCATCTCTCAGGTAGAGCTCCTCTCTGAGTTTTGTTATTTCTCTTTTTACCTCGTTATGGATTTCTGCAAAGTCTTTTTTCAGCATACATTTCAGTTCTGCGAGCTCTTTTTGTAAATGTTCATTGTTTTGAGAAAGGTTTTCAGTATGCCTTCTGATTTCCTGGACTGACGCCTTCATTTGGTTCTTTACTTGGCTTAGCTGGTCTTTAAGAGCATCCGTTTGGTTGTCCTGTGCATACCTTCCAACCGTTTCAGTCAGCTCCACCACACCTATCTCTATATTGGAGATGCTGTCTTTTAGCTTGGCTACTTCTGCATTAAAGTTGGGGCTTAGGGTGTTACATGCAGGCAGGTGTGTGGTGTCACTGGACGGTGTCATCGGTGGCGCTGTGGGGGGTGATGTCAGGGGTTCTGTCCTGGGGGCTTGGTTTGTGCTCCCTTTCTCGCTCTCCGATAGCTCCTTCACTGTGGGGAATGCCTCTTCAAATAGGCAGAGGGCAGCTTGGTTTCCCTGCACCATGACTGTACCATTCTGATAAATGTTTACTGTGAGGAATTTGCTTTCTTTGTTTGTGTCTTCAAAAATACAGATTTGTCTTCCCTTGCATATTCCTTTTTTTGTGTGGAATTTAAAATGAGTACAAAAAGCTGCGTGCCATGCAGTGGTGTGTTCGGTGTGGAAGAGCAGATTCGTCGGTACCATCTTGCCTTTACCCACGTAGCAGTCTTTGAAAAGTATTTCAGGGTTTTCTCTCTGAAGCTTCAACCGGAATTGTTGTCTGCCTGTGTCTGTGTTTATATCCGCTGGGTATTCAAAGAGGCGGGCGTTACGCTGTACAGTAGTGCTAGTTGTTGCGGCCATCGTCTTGTTACTTTTTGTTACAATGTTTCAAGGGATTCCTTTCCGCCGCTCGTGCGGTCTGAGCAACGGTTGTTATTGGAACGTTCGCCAGCCTCAGCTCAGCTAGTCAGTTGTGGAAAGCAGGCTAGTACCGAGGGCTACGTAGCAATGTCATTCAATAAATACTTCTTGGTTGGGCTGACATATCTAGCGAGGCTGTGTCAAGTGATGTTGTAAACACACGTTTTGCCTTGGTTCCGTTATCCGGACAGCTAGAGTCCCAACACTGCTTTACTAATAAATGCGAGCTTTGCTTACCAGTCTCTGTTTCTTGGTGGTAGCTTGTTAGCGGCTAGCTGTCAGTTAGCTTATTACGTTGTTAGATGGTTGCAAGTTTGGACAGTCCGGTCTTTGTTTGTGTCCTTTCGTGTTGGTTCCCTTTGTTGTTTTGCGAAAGTTCCTCGTTGCTTTCTCGTGTTTATCCTTTCTGGTGTTTCCGTTGATGTTTTTAAAATCCTATTGATGTGGGGTCTGATGACGGGGTTTGACAGGCAGCCTCAGTTCTGAGGTGTCAGTTGTTATTAGCGTTGAGGGTCTCCGACAGTGAAAAAAAAGCGACGTAAGAATAACATTGAAAATAAACGGATCGTTTACGAATTTGAAACGAGTAATGAAAGGTTTAAGTCATTTTAGAACAATTATGTTGTTTACATTTCAGGAGCTCATGTAATCCATGGCCGTCTCTCTCGAGGGGGCGTGTCTCTCACTCTCCCTCACTCTCTCTCTCTCTCTCTCTCTCTCTGTCTCTCTCTCTCTCTCTCTCTCTGTCTCTCTCTCTGTCTCTCTCTCTCTCTCTCTCTCTCTCTCTGTCTCTCTCTCTCTGTCTCTCTCTCTCTCTCTCTGTCTCTCTCTCTCTCTCTCTCTCTCTCTGTCTCTCTCTCTCTCTCTCTCTCTCTCTCTCTCTGTCTCTCTCTCTCTCTCTCTCTCTCTCTCTCTCTCTCTGTCTCTATGTCTCTATGTCTCTCTCTCTCTCTCTCTCTCTCTCTCTCTACATCTCTCTCTCTCTACATCTCTCTCTCTCTACATCTCTCTCTCTCTCTCTCTCTCTCTCTCTCTCTCTACATCTCTCTCTCTCTCTCTCTCTCTACATCTCTCTCTCTACATCTCTCTCTCTACATCTCTCTCTCTACATCTCTCTCTCTCTCTCTCTCTCTGTATCCTGCAAATCCATTTTGAAAAGTCAAATCTGCCTCAAGGTTTTTCTGAGGCTTTAGCCACAGCATGGACACCATTTGCATTCCCGGTTCTGTGTTCTTCTATATCTTAGGAGAGTTTTGTTGCAGAATTATGCAAGCACCATTTTTTTTTTACTTTTGCATTTTGTTATTGGAATTGACTGTTCACATTATAATAAGACGTCCTGTCATCTATGTGTGAATTCTTGCCATCCAAATATATTGTGACCACATTTTTAAGGCTATGTAAAATCCAATTTGTGGCATCAAATGGTCTCTTCATAGCCAAGGTGGCGGCGAAAGGTGAAACTCTCCCTGCTTTGCCATTGGTGACTAAGCATTTTCATCCGCATTATTGCGCCCTTGACCATTGACACCCCTGACTAGTAGGACTATCCTGACATTTTGTCCAAGTTCTTTTAAAACTGGCAGTTTGAATAGTAATGGAATAGTCTTTCTTTATTATTTTCACGTTATGGCATTGCTGTAGTGTAAGCATAGCACACTCTAATGCTGCAGGTACATGTCACACTACATGACGTACGCACGCACACACTCACACACACCCCACACGTACCACGTACCTTAAGTAGGCAGTACTTCCTGCCTTGCAGGGGTGTTGGCTCAGTGCATTGAGACACTTCCCACTCAGTGTTCTACTCTGCTAAACATAGAACATTTTAATCCTGCTTTACTTAAATCTGCTCTACTTATTTCATCTGTTACCAATCCATTTCCAATCCATTGTTCTTCGGTTCTTTACATTTACAAAATCATGTTGAAATGCATTAAAAAAAAACACAGAAATGACTGCATACCTGGTTGACTGACTGGTGGCATCAAGTGAATAGTATGTCTAAACTAAAGCAAGCGAAGAGACTTTTTGATACAGTAGTTAGAAATGCAGTAATGTGGACCTAAATGCAGCAATGTGGACCTAAATGCAGTAATGTGGACCTAAATGCAGTAATGTGGACCTAAATGCAGCAATGTGGACCTAAATGCAGTAATGTGGACCTAAATGCAGCCTAGGGCTGTAACGATATTGTATCGAACCGAGAGATCGTGATACACAGAGTCACGATACTGTAACGTGATATAAGGGGGCAGTATCGTGATATGCCCTTTCAAAGTTTTGATACCCATATTCCAGAAAACAGCCTTATGATTTGATGTAATAGTGTTTCCAAACTTCAATTGAGATACATTTCAGAAATCGTGGGGTGTATCGAACCGTATGTCAAAAATCGCGATACGAACTGAATCCTGAGTTAAGTGTATCGTTACAGCCCTAATGCAGCCCATGGCCCGTTGCTGTAACGGTAGGACCCTAATGCAGCCCATGGCCCGTTGCTGTAACGGTAGGACCCTAATGCAGCCCATGGCCCGTTGCTGTAACGGTAGGACCCTAATGCAGCCCATGGCCCGTTGCTGTAACGGTAGGACCCTAATGCAGCCCATGGCCCGTTGCTGTAATGGTAGGACCCTAATGCAGCCCATGGCCCGTTGCTGTATTGGTAGGACACTGGGCTGCTACGCTGGTGACCCGGGTTCCATTCCAGCCCGGGTCCTTTCCCGACTCTCTCCACTTTGGATTCCTGTCACTTTCTCACCATCATAAATAAAGTAATAAAAGACAAAAAGAGAAAGACAGCAATTTGAAAGATCTAGGCCTGGGCCTGGCTTTGTTCCCCTACGGTACGGTACTGGGCCTGGCTTTGTCCCCATACGGTACTGGGCCTGGCCTTGTTCCTTCCAATACGGTACTGGGCCTGGCCTGGTTCCCATACGGTACGGTACTGGCCTGGTTCCCATACGGTACGGTACTGGGCCTGGCCTTGTTCCCATACGGTACGGTACTGGGCCTGGCCTTGTTCCCATACGGTACGGTACTGGCCTGGTTCCCATACGGTACGGTACGGTCGGCAGTTTAGTTTCCATGGTGAGCCTGCCTCGTTAACCAGAGTGCCAATCACCACTGGAGCAGCAGGGAATTACATGGAGATGGGGATATGGGCATATGAGATGAGGAGATGGGGATATGGGGATATGGGCATATGAGATGGGGGTGGCATATGGCTGTTCGCTTGGCGCCATCCAGCTGTTCTCATGCAGATGGAGGGAAATTGTCCTAATGATTATGCAAAATAACTGCGGTCTGCAATAATCACAATCATGGAGATTACGCAATAAAGTGAACAGGCCTAGCGAGCAGGGCCAACTGACGGGGGGTGGAACTTTCGTTCTCTCGAGCTTTCGTCTCGCTCTCACTCCCTCCCTCCCTCTCTCTCTCTTTTGCCCCTCTTTCTCTCTCTCTCTCTCTCTCTCTCTCTCTCTCTCTCTCTCTCTCTCTCTCTCTCTCTCTCTCTCTCTCTCTCTCTCTCTCGCCTCTCTCTCTCTTTCGCCTCTCTCTCTCTCTCTCTCTCTCTCTCTCTCCCTCTCTCTCCCTCTCTCTGCCTCCCTCTCTCCCTCCCCCTCTCTCTGTTGACTCTATAACTTTCTCACCTAGTCAATCATTTACAAGGGGTCACATGTCGAGTTATATCCCATCATAAGTTGAAGTCTTTAACGAGGGCATGTGTCTTGTTTGTCTTGACTGAATGTGAATTTGGATGCTCCTGAGGAGTGTTGTGAACGGGGCCCAGATACACAAATCTCAATATTTACATATTTTCATATGCGTGTGTCCCGGATACGCCCGATGAAATATGCAGACTGTGTATCCGTGCCAAAAATGGAAACTTAATAAGACCATCAGTGAAATGAATGACTAACTAACTAACTCATATTTGCCAGTTGAATAGTGTTTGTGTGAGCGTTTAATTGATTTATTGTATTCTATGTGCACTGTTTTGCTGCAGCGGAGACTGGAGTGAAATGGATCCATTTGACAAAAATGTGGACACGTGACCAAAATGCCCGCAGTGAACAAACGCCTGAATGGATAACTGTTGAATCACATCCTGTTTGGAAAGCTGTGTTTGTTTTTAGAGTCCGATTTTTAAAAAAAGTCTCCATCATGGCGTATTATTGCTGCCTGCCCTGCATTTGTCTTTCTCAGAGCTCCCATCCAGCGTTGCCAGATTGGGCGGTTTCCTGCACAATTGGGCTGCTTAGGATGACCGTCTGCGGGTAAAAGGGGCATTTGGGCAGGTTTTTTTCTGCAAATTTGTGGCCATAGACATCTATAAAATTTTGTTCAAATTGGGTGGGATTTAGTGCTTCCAGGTGGGTTTTGAGCATTTTTTGGGGCTGGAAATCATCAGTGTCATCTGGCAACCCTTCTCCCGTCTTCCTCCTCGTCTACATTGTGGTGGGCACTGAGCTCGCTTGGCTTCTTGGCTTCTTGGCTCTCTCTCTGGCTGGCTGCTGTGTGCTGTGGGCAGAGCCTCTGACCGCTTTGGCTGCTGGGCCCAGGACAAAGTCATCTGAGAGGGCCCCCCCCCCACTCAATACATACAATCTAATGCAGACCCAATTCTAGGCCCCTTGCATCCCCCTGGGCCCGGGACAACTGACCCCTTTGTCTCCCCCTTCTCTGCTGCTGTGCTGTGTGGATGGGGTGGCGTCCTCAAAGAGCTCCATTCACCCCAGCTGAAGAACGGCCCCGGCAGCATCCTCAGCTCCCCACAGAGCTCTGGCACAGGGAGGAGGAAGACTTGCATTAGAGACATGGCTGTAGAGACACTCTTGCACGTGCACACACACACACACACACACACACACACACACACACGCACACACACCTTACTTCAGATAGTCTTTGACTGAGCCTGGCTCTCTCTATACTTCCCCCCTGGCACAGGGAGGAGGAAGACTTGCATTAGAGACTCTCTTGCACGTGCAGTCGTGCACACACACACGTACACGCACACACACACCTTACTTCAAGTCTTCCTCAGATGGCACAGGGAGGAGGAGGACTTGCAGAGAGACATGGCATTAGAGACACTCTTGCACGTGCACACACACACACGTACACGCACACACACCTTACTTCAGATACACACGTACACGCACACACACACACCTTACTTCAGATACACACGTACACGCACACGCACACACACCTTACTTCAGATACACACGTACACGCACACGCACACACACCTCACTTCAGATAGTCTTTGACTGAGCCTGGCTCTCTCTATACTTCCCCCCTGTGCAACTCTATTAGGCTCCATCTTGGTAAGAGATAGCCTGGTCCTGACCATCCCATAATACCGGTAGGCTACGACCATTTCATTTCGTATTCATGGTCTGGAGGTTGTTTGATCTGACGCGATTTGCAGGAAGCGGGAAGGAAATTTTGGAAAAATCTCGATAAGTTGTTAAACAAACATGTCTGACGTCTATCTTTGGCCATGTTGGACCGTTTAACAGACATGTCTGACAGAACATCCTACCGTAGGATAAAATTACAACGTAGGACTGTTTGTCACACCAGAACGGCCAAATCCTGCCGCTCAACATCTCTCCACAGAAAACGGGTGCCAGAAGTAGTGCGGAGCCAAGTTTCTTGGCGGAAGTACGTAGGATGGTGCACGAGGCTAGGTAAGACGTGCACTGCTAAAGGGTCAAAGACATGCAAAATGGCATGGTCATTCAGTGTAAAGGATACCTTCTGCTGACTGTAACGGTAAAAACATGACTCATTTTATTTTAATTTTTTCCAGTGAATTCATGAAAGCCTCGGCTGTCATCCATTCACTTGAAGCAATTTAAAAATCATGTTTTTTTACCGTTACAGTCAGCAGAAGGTATCCTTTACACTGAATGACCATGCCATTTTGCATGTCTTTGACCCTAAAGAGATAAATAAACAAAAATGGAAGACATCTGTGCTGCACCAGATTTCTTCCTTGTTATTCTATGATGCTGCGTCTGTAAGACCGATAGTGTTGGTGTGCGATTCAGGTCTAATTTGCTTTATTTCTGCCACTTCCCGTTTCTTTTTCTCTGTTTCTCTGTAATGTGTCTGTGCTGCGTATTCCTCCCTCACAATCAGTTTCCTCCCCTCGGGAAGATGCAGTAATGCCCGTTATCCCGCGCGGAT
>NC_085873.1:54146437-54148937 GCF_034702125.1 Engraulis encrasicolus | reverse complement strand
TATGTGTTTTCATTTATAAAAAAACCTTTTCCTCCTATAAGAGCAGTCACACCACAGGACACCATAAAATGAACCTAAGCATTTTGTGACAGAAAGATTGGAATATGAAGACATATTAAGAGGTTAAGAGTCACCTTAAACTTCCACAAAACTCTCCAATAACTGACTGAGCAGGGGTGTGTGTGTGTGTGTGTGTGAATGTGAATGTGAATGTGAATGTGTCTGTGGGTGTGATGATGATGATGAGGCGCTCTCTCTTATCTCACGATGGCCCCTGTAATGATGCTGTAATGGTATAATGGCCTCCTGTTCAACACACACGCACACGCACACGCACACGGACACGCGCACACACACACACACACACACACACACACACACACACACACACACACACACACACACACACACACACACACACACACACACACACCAGTCCCCTCTGGCCTCCTCTCTGTAGCCTCCTGTTCGCACGCACGCACGCACACACACACACACACACACACACACACACACACACACACACACACACACACACACACACACACACACACACACACACACACACACACACACACACACACACACACACACACACAGCTTTATTCCCCTCTGCGAGAGATTCTCTTTGTGTACCTGCGTGTCACTGTGCCGAGCTCATTTCCCTGCCCCATTGTTCACGCTCCCCTCCCTCTCTCTGCTCCCCTCTCTCTCTCTGCTCCCCTCCCTCTCTCTGCTCCCCTCTCTCTCTCTCCCTGGTCCCCTCCCTCTCTCTGGCCCATTCAGTGTGGCCCGCTGGATTGTTCTAGAAAACAAATAATAACGCAGAACCCTTTTGCGGACCTGGCCTGCACAGACACCAGGGGGTGGGGGTTTTGGAGGGGGTGTCGGAGGGGGGTGGTTGGCTTTGGCTGGGTGTGGCCCCTGTCTTGTGTGTGTGTGTGCGTGTGTGTGTGGGGGGGTGTTGGCTTTGGCGGGGTGTGGCCCCAGCCTTGTATGGTTGGGGGTTTTGGAGGGGGGCAGGATTGCCAAATGAAGCTGATGATTTTCAGCCAAAAAAATGCTCAAAACCCGCGTGGAAGCACTAAATCCCGCCCAATTCTATTGTTTTCTATGGTCACAATTGGGCGGATTTTCCTGCAAAATGTCATTTTTTCCCGCACAAGGCCGTCCTAAGCAGCCCAACTGGGTGGGAAGCTGCCCAATCTGGCAACACTGGAATGGGGTTGTTGTTGGCTTTGGCAGGGTGTGACCTAGTGTTGTTGCCAGTACGATCATTTCCGTATTTGTACCATAATTTTGCCCATTTTGTCGTCTGTACGATATAAAAAAACATGGTATACGATAATTTCACTCAGTTTTCATTCAGTTCATTTAATTGCTTTGAAACAACCATTTGGTTCTTGTATGATATTTTCCTCCCTAACCTCCCCAAAAACGATAATTTTGAGGTTTTGGTTCGATAGCATTTTCCATCTGGGAACACTGTTGTGGCCAAAAAGTCAAAGAATGCACATCAGTGGCACAGGTGCTGGACCAAAGAGAGATAACTGAAAAGAAAGTAAAGGTTTGCAACACTGTTAAATGCTCCCAAATATTTAATGGCACAACGTTTCGGACTAACCGTCCTTCATCACAGTGCAGCGGTATTTTCTTTTCAAACACTGTTGTGGCCCCAGTTGTGTGTGTGTTTTTTGGGTGCGAGCTGTAGGTAGCTGTAGCTGTAGCAGACGGCCGATGGATGGAAGTGAAGTGAAGTGATGTGATTAGTTACTCCTCGGGAACGACGCCCGGAAAAAATAAAACGGCAAGGTCACCGTCACCAGGGATTGATGCCAAACTGTGGTGGGAGGTGTAGAGGGAGGTGTGGACCCCATTTCCCTCCTAGCTGGGAAGAGGCCAGCTTTGAGACTAGACAGCTTATGTTGTCATTATTAAAGGGTACACACACACTCTTTTTGCTTGATGATCTGACAAGTTGAAGGAAGGGAAGGCAAAGATTACACACACTCAACATGACATCTTTTTGTGACTTACACTGACTGATATAATCAAGGCTGAATGCATAGTGTCCTACCCTCATATGTAAACCTTTGCTAGTCTGTTTCTCCCTTAATATTGGTGTCAGATTCACACAAATGTAGTTCTGGGGTGCTACCTTGCTACTAAACAGGCACAGCAAGTATGATTGAAATCTGTGTCGGTCGGGTCCCAAAGTGTCTGATTTCACGTGAAATGACCCACATTGTAAGATCAAGAGAATGCAGCGGTTCATTTGTGCTATGCATTTACTCATCAATGACTTAAATGATAAACCACAGTGAAACAAATACAGATTTATTTCATTAACATGTTTGGTCCCAGAGTTTTGCAGAATCCACTGATATCATGGGAATTTGTTTATTTCATGCGTCATCAAATTGTAGCTGATGAGATTATCAGTAATGGTATTTTTAAGTACATTGTGATTATTTTTTAGATAGTGTGGTAAAGCTGTATC
>NC_085873.1:54138937-54141437 GCF_034702125.1 Engraulis encrasicolus | reverse complement strand
CCCCCTCCCTCCCCCCTCTTCTATCCCCCCTCTTCTTCTCTCCCTCTTCCCTCCCTCCCCCTCTCCTATCCCCCCTCTCCTCCTCTTCCCTCCATCTTCTCCTCTCATCGATTTCTGTCTCTCTCCTTCTCTCTCCTCAGCGATCTATAACTATGACGCCCGCGGAGAGGAGGAGCTGTCACTACAGATTGGGGACACCGTACACATACTGGAGACATACGAAGGTGAGCACGCACGCACGCACGCACGCACGCACGCACGCACGCACGCACGCACGCACGCACGCACGCACGCACGCACGCACGCACGCACGCACGCACACACGCACTGGAGACCTACGAAGGTGAACACGCACACACACGCACACGGCACTCATTTGAACTGATGGCGCAGCTCCCGAAAAGGCCTTGCAAGCAGAATTGAGCATTATTACTTTTTATTATGTTGTCATTCAGGCTAATGTTTGTGTGTTGTCATGGCGCACTGGCGCATCTTCAGACAAAGCTGTGCTGAACACATCCATCACCACAACGTCTTGACACACACACACACAGACAGACAGACAGACAGACAGACAGACAGACAGACAGACAGACAGACAGACAGACAGACAGACAGACAGACAGACAGACAGACAGACAGACAGACAGACAGACAGACAGACAGACAGACAGAGTAAATAAGGATAAGCACATTTTGGCCTGTGTCCTGTCTCGTGTTCCTCGTAAAGCTAGGCTTTAAGTGAAAGTGAAAGCCCATTGGGAACCTCCAACTCCCATTGTCATTGTGACACAGCACTCCACAGCACACAAGTGAACACTGCACACAACGAAATTGCATTTATGCCTCACCCGTGCAAGGGGGTAGCCCTCAGTGGCGCCCCATGGGGAGCAGTGCGGTGGGACGGTACCATGCTCACGGTACCTCAGTCATGGAGGAGGATGGGGGAGAGCAATGGTTGATTACTCCCCCCACCAACCTGGCGGGTCGGGAGTCGAACCGGCAACCTCTGGGATGCAAGTCTGACGCCCTAACCGCTCACCCATGACTGCCCCCGCTCACCCATGACTGCCCCCGCTCACCCATGACTGCCCATGATATGCACACACTTGCTCTCCTAAAGCCATGATCACTGACAGGGTAGTGTGTTTTTGTTGAATGTCTTTTCAATGTGCTTGTGCAGGATGGTACAGGGGAAACCGGCTGAGGAGGAGGTCGAAAAAGGTGAGTTGCATTTCCTCTGATATGTTGATAAGTTACGTAAACAAGAGGCCAAAGCCAACGTGTTTTCAGAGTTTTAGAATGCCCATTTCAAAACTCTGTTTTTGAAAATATCCCAATTGCGTGGTAAAACGCACCTGTTAAATGTTTTCTAACATGTTTTGCCTCTAAATAATCCCCATTTTCCAAGTATTAGCAATTCAAATGCTAATTTTGAGTATCCACATGTTAAAACATTTCACAAGTTCTTGTTGGTTGTTATGTATTCCACTTAAAAGCATAACAGTACTTTCAAAAGTTTGAGCAAAGTTTGATATAAGTTTTTGAAAGGTAATTGTTGCTCATGTGTAAGGATAGACCGATATATATATCGGTATCAGTATCAGGCCGATATTTGCATATTTTAAGTGTATTGGTATCGGCCGATACTAGTGTGGTTTTGGCCGATTAACAATCAAGTAATAAAAAAATAGTGTCTTGGTGCTTTTAAGAAAAACCTGACATAAAATCATAAAAATGTTACAAGTTCTACCCCAATATGATAATGTTAAAGGAATGTTTATTTTTAACTTGAGACCTGGAATGTTTGTCATTTTTTAACCTTTTTTTTTAAACCCATATCGGCCCCAAATATCGGGTATCAGAAATCGGGTATCGGCCAAGGGTGATGAAAAAAATATCGGTATTGCATCGGCCATTAAAAAACGGTCGAGCCCTACTCATGTGTTGCCGTTGCCTTTTCCTTTTTCCTTAGGGGGTGTTCCCTGCCTGCTACATCCACCTGAAAGAGGCCACCGTGGAGGGCAATGGGTGAGTTTATAACAATAAGAATACATTACACATAGCTCATACTCTTATCCAAAGCGACTTAGTTATTTAGGCACAGGGTAGTGGTTACATTCCCTAGAGCAGTGTTGGGTTAGGTACCACTGTAAAGGGCAATGGGTGAGTTTAACCTTTTCAACACATATCTCGTTGGCCAGCTGATCTGGTGAGTCTGTGTATAACCGCATGGAAATTCTAGGGCCGGATCAACGCACAGGCTAGATATGGCTGCAGCCTAGGGCCCCCCCTGCCAGGGGGCCCCCACAGGCTAGATATGGCTGCAGCCTAGGGGGCCCCCACCTGCCAGGGGGCCCCCACAGGCTAGATATGGCTGCAGCCTAGGGCCCCCACAGGCTAGATATGGCTGCAGCCTAGGGCCCCACAGGCTAGATATGGCTGCAGCCTAGGGCCCCCACCACAGGCTAGATATGGCTGCAGCCTAGGGCCCCCACCA
>NC_085873.1:54116437-54128937 GCF_034702125.1 Engraulis encrasicolus | reverse complement strand
TTTTTTTTTTTTTTTAACGATATCCGTTTTTGTTAAAAACGATTTGAATTACGATTTTGAATTTCCTTCGCATTTTCCTCCTGGAGTAAATACATCCTATAGACTCTGTATTGGTTAGATAAGTAGTCCCACGGTAGCACAGAATGAGGGGAAAGCATTAGGAAGTGACCGTAAGGGTATTACAGTTGATTCATGTGTGCACACGAACATGTGCGCAACGATGCGTTATGACACGCCGATATGCGAGGATCTTCGTCCAAATCGCTAGTCGCATGCATCATCGCTAACTGCGTTTACATCGCGTGCCGCGTGTAAGGGAAATGTTAGTTGTTGACATGTATGGAATTCACTTAAATTTGTGCTATTTCTTGCTTCAGTTGTGGACAAAACGATTGGCCAAACTCACAATAGAAAGCCTTTGCTGTGCTACTGTCCCAGAGAGCTGAAAAAAAACCTTCATAGAAGAAGTCACACTTAACAGGGGTGTTAACCAATCCAATGAGTTCTCTCATTGCTCTCTCTCTCTCTCTCTCTCTCTCTCTCTCTCTCTCTCTCTCTCTCTCTCTCTCTCTCTCTCTCTCTCTCTCTCTCTCTCTCATAGTAGCCTACTATTTACCCATAACAAATGGTGAATTTCTGAGCCCTTTTTAATTTGTAGCCTATACCACTGAAGACATGATAATGCTTCATCATATTTTAGAAATAGGGCCTATGTGCCTTTTATACACCAAATGTTTATCATTTTGAAATTGTTTCAGTTGTGTATGACTTGTGTATGACTGAAATTATCTCTGCATACTATCAGTGCTGCATTGCTTTGTAAAGATAGGCTATTCAACACACTTTAAAAACACACTGAAAAGATACGGCCATAGTAGCCTACTGAAAACATTTTGTTCATAATAATGGTGATTAATAAATGGTGGTCTTAAATTTTCATACTGACATCCTTGAATTTGGTAGATCACGGCAGACCATCAACTTCAAAAGTAGATCTTGGTTAAAAAAAGGTTGGGCACTCCTGCTATAGAGAGAACCACAAGGGCTTGAAAGACAGGGATCAAAAGCCTAGTCAAGTTGTTGTAGTTTACTTGGGTTTGGGAGCAATATAAAAAACCTTCAGAGAAGGGACAGTTGGGATGAGTTTACTAACACTCCCTAGGCTTTGTTTTACAGTTGTAATGAGTTTGGTGACAGACCTTCATTGACACAGCAGAGGAGACATCGGGCTGCATATAGAAATTAATGTGTAATGAATGTGAATATAGACATAAATGTGTAATATGTTGTTCAGCCCTTTTAATGGGAGGAATTTGGGAAAAAACTGGCCCTGTGACCAGCACCCCTCATGTAGAATGTGTACGCCTACAGATATGTGTGGGGGAAAAGGCATAGCCTACCCTCTAAGACCCTTTTTGTCTATGCGTTAACAATTTCACAGTGCTCTTAAATTCTTATCTCTGCTCCTATTTTGTTTTATTATTGTTTCCCAGACCCCTGCATGAGGGACGAATGAAACTGTGTTGTAAACAGAAATCATTCACTGTACTGCATTTTTTGACAATGACAATGTACTACTATTATACAAGTCATGGGTAAAATGTTATGTAGCCTTATTTCTCAAAATATAAATGGCTGCAATATAGGCCCAGGCCTACAGTTTGTCCATACGCCAATGTCATACTGTAGTCATTGTTTTGCCGTTTTGCATTTACGCTGCAAGAATACACCCCCCCCCCCCCCAAAAAGGCCCGTGTGAGAAGAACCCCCCCCCCCCCCCCCCCCCCCAAAATAAACCCCGGCTGCCCCCATAGTTTCCAAAATTTCTGTGGGAAACACTGATGTTCATGAAGGTTTATGTAGTTACAGCTATATGTTGAGTGACGTTAGCAACCTGCAACCTTAAATGGTACCATTGACCGGTCTTGTCCCTCCTTAAATGGGGATTGTTCAGGGATGCATAATGAATTTCAGTGAAAACAGACAATGAAGTGTTATTGTATCGTATTGTATCGTCGGTTTTGATGTCACAAATGGCTGAAGTGTCACAAATGGCTAAAATCGATAATGTTGTTTTTGTGCCTCCAGTCCCAGAAGCAGAACATGGACCTGACCCGGCAGGCCAAGTTTGCCTCGACTCCGTCCTTCGCCCTCTTCGTCACCCTGAAGAACGTGGTCTGCAAGATCGGAGAGGACGCCGAGGTGCTCATGTCCCTCTACGACCCTGTGGAGTCCAAATTCATCAGGTACGCAAGCTATGCAGGGCAGGCCTAGTACAACGCAGGGGCTAGCTCAGGTGGTCAACCGATTCCAACTCGCGGCCCACTTGAAAATTTCACAAATATTCAAGGCCGACCTCTGACACAATACGACTCAAATAAATAAGTCACAACACACACACACACACACACACACACACAAATATTTAGATTTTTTCACAAATCCCACTTGTAATACTTTCAAAGTTTCAAGGCCCACCAGTGGGCCCCGGCCCTGACTTTCAGAATCACTTTGCTAGCAGATGTGTACGAACACCTTCCTCATTCATCTTCCCCTGACCGCTCTGTTTGTTCTTTTTAGTGTTTTTGTATGAATATCTCCATTGTTTTGTATTAATATCTCCATTGTCTCCTCTCTCTCTCCTCTCCGTCCCCAGTGAGAACTACCTAGTGAAGTGGTCAAGCTCTGGGCTGGTGAAGGATCTAGATCAGCTTCACAATCTGCGTGCGGTATTCACGGTAGGTTTAGACATACAAATACAAAGCCTTTTATTGCTGTATTCACGGTAGGTTTACATCAGCCGGTACATTCTGCCGCATGGTTTTCCTCCAAGGGCTGGGCTAAAGGCCTGAGCATTTTCACACAGCAGCCCGCTCCAAGCACACACATGCACAAACACAACAACAAGCCCCAGACAAATCGAGTGTTCAAACGTTAGTTCTGGCCAGGCCATGGTAGTCAAGAAGCGTGCCGCCTTTCCCCTCACCTCTAATTGATCCAGGTGTATCCCCTTTGCCGATCAGCTTTCCTCCCTAGCGATTGGCCACGCACCGTGGCGCGCCCCTTTAAATTCTACTCCTTTCTCCCTGACGTGTACGCTGCTTGGTTTTTTGCTACCCACCTCCTCCCCATGCTCCACCTTGTCGTGTATGACATGGCAAATTCTTGTCATGTTGCCTGGTTCTGTTCACGGGGGGAAATATTTATCTCTCCCTGTCTAGCTGGGGTGAGAATTCCCTAACTGCTGCTGCCCCCTGACTCTCTGCTTTTTCATGGTGCTCATGGAAATAGGGGGGCTCCTCTGAACAGAGCCATACCGCCAAATGTAAATCAGAATTTCAATAAAGAAATTGCATTCAGATTCTTCTCTTGTGTTTCTTGACTAAAATGGTTCTGACAGAACTGTAAGCCAGAGGCTCTGTATGCCAGATGACCAGCCCCAGACAACTGTAAGCCAGAGGCTCTGTATGCCAGATGACCAGCCCCAGACAACTGTAAGCCAGAGGCTCTGTATGCCAGATGACCAGCCCCAGACGACTGTAAGCCAGAGGCTCTGTATGCCAGATGACCAGCCCCAGACAACTGTAAGCCAGAGGCTCTGTATGCCAGATCACCAGCCCGAGACAACTGTAAGCCAGAGGCTCTGTATGCCAGATGACCAGCCCCAGACAACTGTAAGCCAGAGGCTCTGTATGCCAGATGACCAGCCCCAGACAACTGTAAGCCAGAGGCTCTGTATGCCAGATGACCAGCCCCAGACGACTGTAAGCCAGAGGCTCTGTATGCCAGATGACCAGCCCCAGACAACTGTAAGCCAGAGGCTCTGTATGCCAGATGACCAGCCCCAGACAACTGTAAGCCAGAGGCTCTGTATGCCAGATGACCAGCCCCAGACAACTGTAAGCCAGAGGCTCTGTATGCCAGATGACCAGCCCCAGACGACTGTAAGCCAGAGGCTCTGTATGCCAGATGACCAGCCCCAGACAACTGTAAGCCAGAGGCTCTGTATGCCAGATCACCAGCCCCAGACAACTGTAAGCCAGAGGCTCTGTATGCCAGATGACCAGCCCCAGACAACTGTAAGCCAGAGGCTCTGTATGCCAGATGACCAGCCCCAGACAACTGTAAGCCAGAGGCTCTGTATGCCAGATGACCAGCCCCAGACAACTGTAAGCCACAGGCTCTGTATGCCAGATGACCAGCCCCAGACGACTGTAAGCCACAGGCTCTGTATGCCAGATGACCAGCCCCAGACAACTGTAAGCCAGAGGCTCTGTATGCCAGATGACCAGCCCCAGACAACTGTAAGCCAGAGGCTCTGTATGCCAGATCACCAGCCCGAGACCCCGTTTCTCGAAAGCATTGTTGCTAACTAGTTAACTACTTATTAGGTTTCCAATGGGAAATTGCATTGGATTTGTTAATTGCATTTGCTCCTGAACCAGCTTCTTGCTACGCACCCCAGGCCTGTTGCCTCCTGTAGGAGCTCGTCATGTCTCTCTGCGTGTGCCAATGGGGGAGCCGTTAACATGTGCAGATTCTACTGCAGTGACTAAATGAATAAAGTGCCTGGTCTGAAGCTGATGAATGATCAGCAGTGTTAAGTGGCAGCTTGATAAATGAAAGATAAATTGACAGCAGTATGTTCTAGTTTTATCATCATGCCTGTCGTTCCTCAGGCAGGAAGTTTTCTTTTTTCTTTTTTCTTTGTTTCAGTAATGAATTGAATTGCTGCAGTGATAGTTTCACAAGATATGAAATGAGTAAAAATGATAAATGTAAAAATGCTGTTGATGAATTGGCTACTTATCTTTTCGAGCAGTCTGCTGCATTGCTTCAGTAATACGATCTCTCTCTCAAGCCAGCCAGCCAGTCAGCCAACAGGCCATTTTAACAAGCTTCTCCAAAAATGCTCCACAATTAATATGAGCCGTGCATGACTGGAATAGCCGATCGCTTGTCAGGAGTAGAGATGTTGCGATTGGTCAAAATGTAGCAGTCAATCTCGCTCCTTCAGTTGAAGGAGAGGATTGTGCACATCCGAAGAAGAGGTGCAGGACGAAGGCCAACTGTAGTTTTCAAAGTGAGAAGTCCACACACTTAAAATCCTTCATGAAATAATAAAATACAACAGAAAGGATTTTATGTGTGCAGACTTCTCAATTCGAAAACTACAATCTCTCTCCTCCTGATTGGCAAGGCTGGTTTTATCCTGCGCCGTTACAAGATGTACCGTATGGCTCTGCTCTTATCTAGGTTATCTGGAACTTTTTTAAGGGTCGGTAACTTTCTGGCTCGTCTGTAGCCGTAGAGTGTAGACAGAAGTAATTGGCACACATTAAATATTTAGCCAGGAGCTCCAGCTAATTAAGCACCTGTCCCCTGGAGGGCGATGATTGTAATGCAGGTATCAGCTCCCTGAGGCCATGTATAAATTCCTCTGTATCTTTTGAGGGCAGAGCGTTCTGGTCCCTAGTATTTACACAACGCAATACCTGTTGATTTTATTATCTTTTATTTATTACAGCGCTGATTGTAATGCAGGTATCAGTTCCCTGAGGCGATGTATCTTTTGAGGGCAGAGCGTTCTGGTCCCTAACTAGTATTTACTTAGACACACACACACACACACACACACACACACACACACACACACACACACACACACACACACACACTCACCGCAATACCCGTTTTTTAATTTTTCAAAATTAATTAATTTTTTACACAGCTCTGGCAGTTCATTCTCTCCAGTCTAATGCAATTAGCAGTGCAGAGTTGTGTGGCGCCATTACAAACAATTAATCTTTATGCTGCTCTGCTCTGCTCTGCTCTCCTCGTCTGTACTGTATGCTGCATTAATCATAACGGCCGTATGGGTCGTGCTGATGATGATGCTTATGTCACCGCAGCCTCAGTGATACAATTAGGGCGGCAGCAGAAATGCAACAACGCAGCTACACACACACACACACACACACACACACACACACACACACACACACACACACACACACACACACACACACACACAATTAGGTCGACAGCAGCAGCAACGCACACACACACACACACACACACACACACACACACACACACACACACACACACATACACACACACACACACACACACACACACACACACACACACACACACACACACACACACACACACACACACACACACACACACACACACACACACACACACACACACACACACACACACACACACACACACACACACAATTAGGGTAGTGGCAGCAGCAGCAGCAGCATCGGAGCTCCATTCATATTCACCTCACACTGCTAATGCGGAGTAATTATAGCTCAAAGCCAACCTCATCTGGCAACCCGCCCAGGTGCTCCACACGCAGGTCTGAGTGCGGACGTGCGTGCGTGCGTGCGTGCGTGCGTGCGTGTGTGTGTGTGTGTGTGCGTGTGTGCGTGTGTGCGTGCGTGCGTGTGTGCGTGCGTGCGTGCGTGCGTGCGTGTGTGTGCGTGCGTGCGTGTGTGCGCGTGCACGTGTTTTTGTGTGTGTGCGCATGCACGTGTTTTTGTGTGTGTGCGTGTGTGCGTGCGTGCGTGCGTGCGTGCGTGTGTGTGTGTGAGTGAGTGTGTCTATCAGTTTTGCAGCAAGGCAGAGGCTCCAGTTCCATCTTCTGCTCTGCTCCTTTGAGAAAGAGACACGATAGTTTTTCTCCAAGGGCCAGAAGAGAAGATGGAACAGAGAAAAAAGACATGTTAGTTTGGAAAGAGAGACATGTTAGTTTGGAAAGGTCAGTGTAGGTGCAGAATGAAGACATGAGGTTTGGAAGAGAGACCCGGAGGAGGAGGAGGAGGAGGAGGAGGAGAGGAGGAGGAAGAAGAAATACAGAGAGAGAGCGAGAGAGAGAGTGTGTGAGTGTAGAAGAGAAGGAAGAATTAAC
This sequence comes from Engraulis encrasicolus, assembly GCF_034702125.1. Taxonomy (NCBI): domain Eukaryota; kingdom Metazoa; phylum Chordata; class Actinopteri; order Clupeiformes; family Engraulidae; genus Engraulis; species Engraulis encrasicolus. Next base: position 54,122,006 of record NC_085873.1, on the reverse strand, counting down.
AAAGACATGGGGAGGGAGGGCCTGAAAGAAAATCAAATCGAGAGAAGATCCCCCGTCTCTGAACCTTGTTCCCCTTGGTTTACCCAGCAGGACGTGAGGACACCACACAGCCACAATCAAAGCTGAAGCCCTAACACGATTTACCTGAAATAGGCCGTCCCCCAAACAAACAGTTTATCTCCCCTCTGAAGACGAGGATCAATTCATCAATCGACGCGGCGCCGTGCTGTGCTGTGCTGTGCGGTGCGGTGCACTCCTGTTCCGGCACAAGCCAAAATAAGCCCCTGCATCCAGTCACGTAGTCCGGCCCATCCGAGCCTCGCTCAAGCCCATCAGAGAACGCGCAGGAGCAAAACAAACACAAGCTAACTCCCCTACATGCTGCCCAATCCCCTGTCAAACACCCCTACATGCATCTCAATCCCCTGTCAAATCTCTACTTGTCGGCACGTAAACGCTAAACACATCTATATGTTAACCCCACTCTCTCTCTCTCTCTCTCTCTCTCTCTGTCTGTCTCTTTCTCTCTGTCTGTCTCTTTCTCTCTGTCTCCATTTGTCTTTCTCTCTCTCTCTGTGTCTCTCTCTCTCTCTCTCTCTCTCTCTCTCTCTCTCTCTCTCTCTCTCTCTCTCTCTCTCTCTCTCTCTCTCTCTCTCTCTCTCTCTCTCTCTCTCTCTCTCTCTCCCCCCTTCTCTCTCTAGGACCTGGGCAGTGAGGATCTGAAGCGGGAGAAGATCAGCTTCGTGTGTCAGATTGTGCGTGTGGGCCGCATGGAGCTGCGGGACAACAACACCAAGAAGCTGACCACGGGGCTGCGGAGACCGTTTGGAGTCGCAGGTAAGAGGCCTAGAGTTGGGTAGGGTGCGCACACCCAGAAACACTTTTTGCAGGTGCCAGACAAAAGTGTCAGACATTCAGAAGGAGGTAGGCCTGCACACTGCCAATAATCTCCAAAAAAAACCCTTTATTTTTTAAAAAGCTAGGGTGATCGAAATGTTGCTCGTTTATTTTTTTAAATGTATTGACCGTGTGCAGACCTACAACAATAAGAGCCTAGTTAAGTGCTGAAAGGTCACCGCTCATCTGTTAAGAAGGTGCAGGATTCAGTGGAACTTTCTCGTATGAAAAAGGAGACATTCCGCACACTTCAGGTCTTTTTTTGTGGAAAACTTCACTGGACTTGCAAGCTTTGGGTCCTAGGACTATGCTTTTTATGGTGCATAGTGTTGCATTTATGGTGCATTTTAACATTTTTTCTGAAAGTATTTTTAAAGTTCAGTTAGAGGTTTTGAGGTTCAGGTTCAGTTTGTCATAACAATGTAGCTCCTTTACAGTGAGCCCTAGTACAGAGAAAAGAAAAGACGAAAGCAGTAGAATCAGAGAGAGTAGAGAGAGAGAGGTTCCATTGGCCCATTGCTTCCGGGTTCTATAATTGCAAGGGGGAGGGGGTGAAATCCCCCTTTAGGCAGACCTAGGCAGACCTAAGAACTGTTCTATTCAATGCTAGGAGTATTATGACACGCCCCTTTAGGCAGACCGGAACCTGGTCATGTTAGGTGCCCATAGCAACTTATTACATTGGCATATCTCTATATACTTAAAGAATCTCTGGTAGAATCCTTGAGCCCTACTACAGAGGAAGCAGCCTTTGGGACTCCTTCCTTGTTCACAATCTGCACAAGTCAGTGGAAATATGTCCAACTATATTGAGGCAGTACTGGCTGCTTTTATCAGTGGCATAGTCAGTAGGTTATCATCGCACTTAAGTACTTTAAAGTACAATCCCATTTACAGTGCATTAATTCAAGGTATTCTTTGTCTCCCTTTGTGGCTCGGCACGTCCATAGCTTATGCAGAGAAGAGGGATATGATTGTAATCCTCTCCAACTCTCCTTTCCACTGATGATGATGGTGGTGGTGTCCCCTTGTCTGGAGGGTAGTGCACTGATAAATACACTTGGCCCCAAATCAGAGATCCTCACTCGGAGGAGGAGGGGAGACCAAGAAATTAGCGGCTGATTTGTCCCCAGTTGGCCACCGTCCCATCGCAGGCTAACTAGATTGGCCGACCACCTGTGGAGTGCAGGTGAGGTGAATAACACTCCAGTGATGATGCAGCCGTCCCAGTTGAGGAGGAGGAGGAGGAGGAGGAAGAGGAGAGGAGAGGAGAGGAGAGGAGAGGAGAGGAGAGGAGCGGAGACAGGAGAGGAGAGAGGGGAGAGAAGAGAAGAGGAGAGGAGAGGAGATAGGAGAGGAGAGGAGAGGAGTCAGGAGAGGAGAGGAGAGGGGGAGGAGGAGGAGGAGGAGAGGCGAGGAGAGGAGGAGGAGGAGGTGGAGGTGGAGGAGGAGGAGGAGAGGAGGTGGAGGAAGAGGAGGTTGAGGAGGAGGAGGAGAGGAGAGGAGGAAGAGGAGGAAGAAGAGGAGGAGGAGGAGGTGGTGGAGAAGAGGAGGAGGAGGAGGAGGTTGAGGAGGAGGAAGAGGAGGATGAGGAAGATGAGGAGGAGGAAGATGAGATGGATGAGATTGGAAGGTGGCACCCAGATTAATGACTCCTCATCACCTCAGATGTGATTTAGAAGCGGAGTTCAGATAAGAGGAGAGCAGAGCAGAGGAGAGGAGAGCAGGCCAAGTTGAAGCCAGTTGGAGCCAGTTGATACACCCTCATCCTCCAGAGGATAACTTGATGAGCTGGATGGCAGAGACGAGAGGGAGAGAGAGAGAGAGGGGAGGGAGAGAGAGAGAGAGGGGGAATTGGTGAAGGAATGGGGGGAGAGAGAGAGAGAGAGAGAGCGCGAGAGAGAGAGCGCGCGAGAGAGAGAGAGAGAGAGAGAGAGAGAGAGAGAGAGAGAGAATTGGTTAAGAGAGAGAGAGAGAGAGAGAGAGAGAGAGAGAGAGAGAGAGAGAGGGCTCGAGGGGGAAATGGTGAAGGAAGGCGGGGGGGTGCGAGTGTGAAGGAGATTGAAGTGTAGACAGGAAACAAGATGGAGAATGCTGCAGATAAGGAGCGAGAAAGACATGAGATCGAGAGGAAGAGGGAGCGAGAGAGAGACATGAGAGGAAAGGAAGAGCGGGAGGGAGGGAGAAGGAGTGAGAAAGACATGAGAGAGAGAGAGAGAGGGGGGATGTGAAGGAGATTGAAGTGTAGACAGGAACGAAAATGGAGAGAGCTGAAGATAAGGAGGAGAGGAATAGAAGAGAGAGAGAGACATGAGGAGGAGAGGAAAGGAGCGAGCGAGACAGAGAGAGGCAGAAGAAGGAAGGGGTAAAAGCATGGGAATCCATCAGTTTTTAACATCAAACATGTTTTTGAAGTTAGACAGGGGAAATGCGTCTAGCTGGGTTTCTTCTCCCACCACATCCACCCCCTCTCCTCCCCCCCCCCCCCCCCCCCCCCCCCCCCCCCCCCCCCCCCCCCCCCCCCCCCCCCCGCCCCCCCCCCCCCCCCCCCCCCGCCCCCCGCCCCCCCCCCCCCCCCCCCCCCCCCCCCCCCCCCCCCCCCCCCCCCCCCCCCCCCCACCCCCCCCCCCCCCCCCCCCCCCNCCCCCCCCCCCGCCCCCCCCCCCCCCCCCCCCCCCCCCCCCCCCCCCCCCCCCCCCCCCCCCCCCCCCCCCCCCCCCCCCCCCCCCCCCCCCCCCCCCCCCCCCCCCCCCCCCCCCCCCCCCCCCCCCCGCCCCCGCCCCGCCCCCCCCCCCCCCCCCCCCCCCCCCCCCCACCCCCCCCCCCCCCCCCCCCCCCCCCCCCCCCCCCCCCCCCCCCCCCCCCCCCCCCCCCTCTTCCTCTTCCTCTTCCTGCAGCACTACAAAGCAGCCCTATGTGGGTCAGGCAGGGCAGGGGGAATCAAAGGCAGCGGACTGTCACCTTTAATGTGAGTGAGTGAGGAGGAGGGGGACATGAGGGGGGGAGAGAAGGGGGGCGTAGAGTGAGGGGGGGAGAGAGGAGAAGGAGGGGAGAGAGAAGGGGGGGGACAGAGGGAGAGAGGAAGGGGGGGGGGACAGCGGGAGAGAGAAGGGGGAGAGGCAGAGGAGAGGCCTGGAGAGGCAAAGGAGAGGCCAGAGGAGGAGGGGGGAGAGGAGAGGGGGGGAGGAGAGAGGGGAAGGGGGGGCGTAGAGGGCGAGAGGGCCTGGGCGAGAGGCAAAGGGAGAGAGGCAGAGGAGAGGGGGAGAGAGAGAGGGGAAGGGGAGAGGCAGAGGAGAGGGGGAGAGAGAGGATATGGGGGGAGAGAGGGATATGGGGGGGAGAGAGGGATATGGGGGGAGAGAGGGATATGGGGGGAGAGAGGGATATGGGGGGAGAGAGGGGAGAGAGGGATATGGGGGGAGAGAGGGATATGGGGGGAGAGAGGATATGGGGGGAGAGAGGGATATGGGGGGAGAGAGGGATATGGGGGGAGAGAGGGATATGGGGGGAGAGAGGGATATGGGGGGAGAGGCAGAGGAGAGGGGGGAGAGGCAGAGGAGAAGGGGAGCGGAGAGGGGGGGAGGAGAGAGGGATATGGGGGCAGAGAGGGATAGGGGGCGAGAGAGGGATATGGGGGGAGAGAGGGATATGGGGGGAGAGAGGGATATGGGGGGAGAGAGGGATATGGGGGGAGAGAGGGATATGGGGGCAGAGAGAGGGGATATGGGGGGAGAGAGGGATATGGGGGGAGAGAGGGATATGGGGGCAGAGAGAGGGATATGGGGGAGAGAGGGATATGGGGGGAGAGAGGGATATGGGGGCAGAGAGAGGGGAGGAGGGGAGAGAGGGATATGGGGGGAGAGAGGGATATGGGGGGGAGAGAGGGATATGGGGGCAGAGAGAGGGGAGGAGGGGAGAGAGGGATATGGGGGGAGAGAGGGGATATGGGGGGGAGAGAGGGATATGGGGGGAGAGAGGGATATGGGGGGAGAGAGAGGGATATGGGGGGAGAGAGGGATATGGGGGGGAGAGAGGGATATGGGGGGAGAGAGGGATATGGGGGGGGAGAGAGGGATATGGGGGCAGAGAGAGGGATATGGGGGGGAGAGAGGGATATGGGGGAGAGAGGGATATGGGGGGAGAGAGGGATATGGGGGCAGAGAGAGGGGAGGAGGGGAGAGAGGGATATGGGGGGAGAGAGGGATATGGGGGGAGAGAGGGATATGGGGGGAGGAGAGGGATATGGGGGGAGAGAGGGGATATGGGGGAGAGAGGGATATGGGGGGAGAGAGGGATATGGGGGGAGAGAGGGATATGGGGGGAGAGAGGGGATATGGGGGGAGAGGGATATGGGGGGAGAGAGGGATATGGGGGGAGAGAGGGATATGGGGGAGAGGGGGGATATGGGGGGAGAGAGGGATATGGGGGGAGAGAGGGATATGGGGGAGAGAGAGATGAGGGGGAGAGAGGGGGGAGAGGGATATGGGGGGAGAGAGGGATATGGGGGGAAAGAGGGGTATGGGGGGAGAGAGGGATATGGGGGGAGAGAGGGGTATGGGGGGAGAGAGGGATATGGGGGGAGAGAGGGGGTATGGGGGGAGAGAGGGATATGGGGGAGAGAGGGATATGGGGGAGAGCTGGAGAGGTGGAGAGGAGAGAGAGGGTTATGGAG
>NC_085873.1:54098937-54106437 GCF_034702125.1 Engraulis encrasicolus | reverse complement strand
TCCTTTGTCTTTCCCATGTTTAAGAGTGGATAAGAGAAATGGCCTCGGTGTCACGTCATATTTATACCCCAGGGAAACAGGAAGTGATGAATTACTAATTAAATATTTCTATATACTCAACTTTGTAAACTACTGTAGAAATGACAGAAATGCTTCAATTATATTTATTTCCTGGGAATTGTTAAGGGTGCCAATAATTGTGGAACAGGTGATTTAATGAAAAATAATTATTTTTAAGTCAGGGATTTTTTTATTTTCCTACAATTCATTTGAGTTGAAGGCTACATTTTCCTAAAATTTTCAGTGTGACAGTATTCTTCTGCAATAAACACTGAATTTATTTTAAGGCTTTTAACACATCTCAACCAGGGGTGCCAATAATTATGGAGGGCACTGTAAATCATAAATGCCATAATAAAAGCCAAAATATTTGTCATAAAAAGGGACTATTTGCCATGATATCCTCATCATTGATTTGTAAAAAAGGTGCTTTTGAAAGATAACAATATAGATGAACTAGCCGAGGGATACCTATCGTATTACTGCCATAATATCAATAAATGATTTATGAAACAAGGGACTGTTGCAATATAATAACGTCCCTCTCCTCTCCGTCCTGTTGCCATATAATAACGTCCCTCTCCTCTCCATCCTGTTGCAATATAATAACATCCCTCTCCATCCTGACAGGACTGTTGCAATATAATAAAGTCCCTCTCCGTCCTGTTGCAATATAATAACGTCCCTCTCCATCCTGTTGCCATATAATAACGTCCCTCTCCTCTCCATCCTGTTGCAGTATAATAACGTCCCTCTCCACCCTGTTGCAATATAATAACGTCCCTCTCCATCCTGTTGCAGTATAATAACGTCCCTCTCCTCTCCATCCTGTTGCAATATAATAACATCCCTCTCCATCCTGACAGGACTGTTGCAATATAATAAAGTCCCTCTCCGTCCTGTTGCCATATAATAACGTCCCTCTCCTCTCCACCCTGTTGCCATATAATAACGTCCCTCTCCATCCTGTTGCCATATAATAACGTCCCTCTCCTCTCCACCCTGTTGCCATATAATAACGTCCCTCTCCTCTCCATCCTGTTGCCATATAATAACGTCCCTCTCCTCTCCACCCTGTTGCCATATAATAACGTCCCTCTCCTCTCCACCCTGTTGCCATATAATAACGTCCCTCTCCACCCTGTTGCCATATAATAACGTCCCTCTCCATCCTGTTGCAATATAATAACGACCCTCTCCGTCCTGTTGCCATATAATAACGTCCCTCTCCATCCTGTTGCCATATAATAACGTCCCTCTCCATCCTGTTGCAATATAATAACGTCCCTCTCAGTCCTGTTGCCATATAATAACATCCCTCTCCTCTCCATCCTGTTGCAGTATAATAACGTCCCTCTCAGTCCTGTTGCCATATAATAACGTCCCTCTCCTCTCCATCCTGTTGCCATATAATAACGTCCCTCTCAGTCCTGTTGCCATATAATAACGTCCCTCTCCATCCTGTTGCCATATAATAACGTCCCTCTCCATCCTGTTGCCATATAATAACGTCCCTCTCCTCTCCATCCTGTTGCAGTATAATAACGTCCCTCTCCTCTCCATCCTGTTGCAATATAATAACGTCCCTCTCCTCTCCGTCCTGACAGGTCTGTGGGTGACCCTGAAGCTCCTCCCTGGTGACATCCATCACATCCGCAAAGACTTCCCCCACCTGGTCGACCGCTCCACAGCAGTGGCACGCAAGATGGGCTTCCCTGAGATCATCATGCCAGGTAGACTTGGGCTATTAATTAACTTTTTACATAAATTGCCAATTTTGGCTAGTACATGTTAAATAGCAAGATGGGCTTCCCTGAGATCATCATGCCAGGTAGACTTGGATGTTATTAACAGTGCTATTAACTAACTTTTTACATCTATAGCCAATTTTATATAGCAAGATGGGCTTCCCTGAGATCATCATGTCAGGTAGGCTATTGTAACAGAGTTGGCGTGGAACGTTAGTAAACCTCCCTCCCGAAGCCTCATACAGACTGGTCTCTTGGCCCAGCGGTATCGTACTGTGTCTCCCATTGCCGGACCGTTGTAGTTGACGAGGTCGCACGTTCGATCCCCGAGGGGGATGAACAGGTGCAAGATGACCTCCGTCACACTTAATTAACTTTTTACATCTATAGCCAATTTGGCTAGTACATGTTAAATGGCAAGATGGGCTTCCCTGAGATCATAATGCCAAGTGCACATGGACGTTATTAACAGTGTATTAATTAACTTTTTTCATCAATAGCCAATTTGGCTAGTAGATGTTAAATCTTACTAGCCATGCATACAGTCAAACTGGCGTGTAAGTTGGTCTTTTCTACCAGCCAAACCGAATTTTCACCAGCATTTGGCCAATTGACCGGTGTTAATTTAGCGCCCTGATGAAAAAATAAATAAAATCTAGAATTGTATCCCCTCTCTTTCTGATTACAGGTGACGTGAGGAACGACATCCACGTCACCCTGGTCCAGGGAGGGTTTAAGTCTTTATTTAACCCTCTCTTGGTTGTGTGTGTGTGTGTGTGTTGTGTGTCTGTGTCTGTGTCTGTGTGTGTCTGTGTGTGTCTGTGTGTGTCTGTGTGTGTCTGTTGCAGGTGACGTGAGGAACGACATCTATGTCACCCTGGTCCAGGGAGAGTTTGACAAGGGCAGCAAGACGACCCCCAAGAACGTGGAGGTCACCATGTCCGTATACGACGAGGACGGCAAGAAACTGGAGGTACAGTAGCTGAGACTTAACTCTCTCTCCAGCTCTCTCTATCCCTCCATCCTCCACTTCTCCACATCTCTCTCTCTCTTTCTCGATCTCTCCATCTCGATCTCTCTCTCCCTCTCTCTCTCTCTCCATCTCTCTCTCCCTCTCTCTCTGTCCGTATACGACGAGGACGGCAAGAAACTGGAGGTAGCTGAGGCTTTACTCTCGTTACTTTCCATCTCTCCATCGCTCCATCTCTCTATCTCTCTCTCTCTCCTTACTGTCTCTCCATTTCTCTCTCTCCATTTCCCCCCCTCTCTTGCTCCACCTCTCCATCTCTCTCTCCTTACCGTCTCTCTCTCTCTCTCTCTCTCTCTCTCTCTCTCTCTCTCTCTCTCTTTCTCTCTCTCCCTCCCTCTCTGCTGTCCTGGTTGGAGTGCCTGTCTGTTGGTCAGTGTTGAGTGTTGAGTGTTGTAGTTCATCTTTCATGTGGGCAGGCATGACACTTTCAGATGTTCAGCGCGCACGGCCATCAGTCAAGGCTGCCATGCCAAGCCTTACACACACACACACACACACACACACACACACACACACACACACACACACACACACACACACACACACACACACACACACACACCCCTTCTGTCTATTCTGACCTCCCTCTGTCAGGCCAGATGAGTTCTGTCCTCTAAGAGCATGAGATCCAGAACCACTGGGCCTATCAAAGGGTTCTCAACACACACACACACACACACACAGACAAACACATACATACACACATATACATACACACACACGCACACACACACAAAAACACGCACAAACACACACACACACACACACACACACACACACACACACACACACAACACACACACACACACACACACACACACACACACACACACACACACACACACACATACACACACATACACACACACACACACACACACACACACACACACACACACACACACACCCCCACACACACACACACACACACACACACACACACTGTGAGAGTGTGAGATCCTTATCCCATGAGCCTGTCAAAGGGTTCATTACGTGATGGATGCCCTCCATCATAATCACGACTTTTTTTGCGCTGGTCATTGCTGATGTATTACATTACATTAAACGACATTACATTACTCTGCATTTAGCAATTACAAAGGGCACTTGGAAGGATTCAGCCTCGGATTTTTACTATATGAAGAGCTGTTTTCCAAAACGCTATATCCACCATTTTTGACTTTGAGAATTTTAATATTGGAATTGACTGTTAAAAAGTCCTATCATCTCTCTGTGAGTTATTGCCATTCAAATGTTTTGAGAACATACTTTTTAAACCTCTTTAAAATGCATTTTGCAATGCAATTCAGTGGAATGCCTAATATAAAAATGTAAATTTCCCAACATTCTATAAAATGTATACATCTCTTCATGTATTCCCTAGAAAAAGGCAGATAGACATGGAGGATGAGAGTAGTTCTTCTTTTATTATAACCAGAGGATACCAGAGAGTTGCAAAGAAGAGTAAACTGATATAAAAACGAGAGACACAAAGTAGCATCGGTTACATGGGATATTTAATTCTGAATTAACTCAATCAATTTCTGAATAAAACTTAATTCCGCTTTGAAAACCTTCACAATGAGAATTAAGTGAAAGTTCATTGTAAACTTTACGGAACTACTTAATTTTGCGTGATTAATTTGGAATTAAAAACAGCATGTAAACGAGGCACAGTTAGGTGCATGAGGGAGTGGGAGAGGGGCGAGAGGGCAAGGGCCACCCGGTCGTGGCAGCATTGTAAGACAATCATTAAACACTTCAGCAAGAGATGTCGTGACATTTGAGCCGGCTACCTTCCATCTCCCTTACCATTATGGCAATGTGCAAAGTGCATCTACACAATGAGCCGAGCTGGGCTGAGCTGTGTTGTGCTGTGCTGTGCTGTGCTGTGCTGTGCTGTGCTGTGCTGTGCTGCGCTGTGCTGTGCTGTGCTGTGCTGTGCTGTGCTGTGCTGTGCTGTGCTGTGCTGTGCTTCACTCATTGTGTTTCCTGAACATTTTCTGGTTACACATCAGGTGAAGTGTGAAGGGAGGCTCCGCGTTTCCCATTAATAGTATTGGATGTGGTGTTATGGGGTGATGCATGCTTCATTAGGAACTGCTCAGGCGGGCGTTCAGGCTTTCTGTGTTTTTTTATTCCCTGTCGTGTCGCACCATGGGTATATTAAGACCAGACGTCAGCTTCCCTCCTCCTCCTCCTCCTCCTCCTCCTCCTCCTCCTCCTGCTCCTCTTGCTCCTCCTCCTCCTCCTCCTCCTGCTCCTGCTCCTCATCCTCCACCTACTCCTCCTACTCCTCCACCTCCTCCACCTCCTCCTCCTCCTCATCCTCCACCTACTCCTCCACCACTTCCTTCCTCCTCCTCTTCCTCCTCCTCATCCTCCTCTCTTCCTCCTCCTCTTCCGCTCCTTCTCCTCTTGCTCCTCCTCCTCCTCCTCATCATCTTCATCTTCCTCCTCCTCTTCTTCCTCCTCTTCTTCCTCCTCCTCCACCACCACTCTCCTCCTCCTCCTCCTCCACTTCCCTCCTCCTCTTCCACTTCCCTTCTCCTCCTCTTCCTCCTCTTCCTCCTCCTCCCACCCCCATCCTCTTCCTCCTCCTCCTCCCCCCCGCTCCTCCTCTTCCGCTTCCTCCTCCTCATCCTCCTCCTCCTCCTCCTCTTCTTCCTCCTCCTCCACTTCCCTCCTCCTCCTCTTCTTCCTCCTCCTCTTCCTCCTCTTCCTCCTCCTCCTCCTCCCGCTAACAGAGCTGATTAAAGATCTGCTTCCAATGGAGAGGGATGTCTCATTATCTCCCTTTTCCCACCTTAGTGTGTGTGTGTGTCTGTGTGTGTGTGTGTGCTGCGCGCGCACACTTATGTGTTTGTGTGTGGTTGCGTGTGTGTTTGTGTATGCGTGTGCGTGTGTGTGCGTGTGTGTTTGCGTGTGTGTTTGTGTTTGCGTGTGTGATTGCATATGTTTGTGTGTGCGTGTGTGGTTGCGTGTGTGTTTGTGTGTGCGTGTGTGGTTGCGTGTGTGTGTTTGTTGTGTGTGTGTGTGTGTGGTTGCCTGTGTGTTTGTGTGTCCGTGTGTGTGTGTGTTTGTGTATGCGTGTGTGTCTATTTTTGTGTGTGAGACAGGTTCTTTTTTTGCCCATCTGTTCATTCTCTAATGAAGTGTGAGTTTGAACCTGAGGCCACCCGGACAAGACAACTATGAAAGTGTGTGTGTGTGTGTGTGTGTGTGTGTGTGTGTGTGTGTGTGTGAGCGTGTGTGAGCGTATGTGTGAGCGTGTTTGTGTGTTTGTTTGTATGCGAGGTGGCTAGTGCTAGAGATGGTCTCATTAGTTTGTCTCATTGAAGATCACAGTGACTGTGTGATGCTGCGAGAGGTCTTGCTCTCTCTTCTTCACTAGATGAAGGTCTTGCTCTCTCTTCTTCACTGCGTCTGACTCTGACCTCTTGTTTCCAAAGTCCCTCCTTTCTTCGAACAAAATTCAAAAGACACCGCACCTTGCTTACTGTTACGGAACAAAAAATAAAGTAAGAGAAATGAACGGTAAGCAGTGTGCGGTGTATTTTGAATGTTGTTCATTGTTCACCTTGTCCTGCCTCACACCTGCACCTGCATTGCTGAGGGCTTGTGCACAAGGACTCTCTTGAACTTTGACCCCCCCTTTCTTCCTTCATCTTCCTTCGTTCACTGTGTCCACCATGTCGGTGACATCACCTGCTTTCCTGAACAAGTCGTTACCACCACCACCACCACTGTTGTCATCGTCCTCATAGCTAGTTTCATCATCGCCACCAACCACCAAGCAGGAGTCTAAATAAACATTATCACCTGCTTTCCTGAACAATTTGTCACCATTACCACCGCCATTGTTCGTCCTCCTCATCGTTAGTTTCATCCGTTATTGGGTTTGTAGTTGTCGTGCGTGTGCGTGGGAGTCAGGTCTTATCAGTGGAGGGTAGGAGAGGAGAGGAGAGGAGAGGAGAGAGGAGAGGAGAGGAGAGGAGAGGAGAGGAGAGAGGATTGGGGAGTGTGGAGAGGAGAGGAGAGGAGAGGAGGAGAGGACAGGACAGGACAGGACAGGACAGGACAGGACAGGACAGGACAGGACAAGACAAGACAAGACAAGACAAGACAAGACAAGACAAGACAAGACAAGACAAGACAAGACAAGACAAGACAAGACAAGACAAGACAAGACAAGACAAGACAAGACAAGACAAGACAAGACAAGACAAGACAAGACAAGACAAGACAAGACAGTGTAGATGCAAGTGCCTTGGGAACAGTCGCACTGTGGGAGGAGGAGGAGGAGGAGTTGGTCTCCAGGCAACCTTTCCTTGGTTGACGTGTCATTAGGCTGGACCAACTCTAAAAAAAAAGAGAGAGAGAAATTATTCTGGTTAAAGATATTTTTTGATATTTTGTTTTTTGGTCTTTTATCCATCACAGTGCAGTCGTAGAGACAGGAAATGAGTGGGGAGAGAGAGATGGGGAAGGGTTGGCAAATGACCCGGGCTGGAATGGAGCCCAGTACCCTACCGTTAGAGACAGTACCGTTGAATCCTACTGTATATGGCTGGCAAGCAGGCCTCTAAATTAAAGGGACAGTTTGGTCAATTTCAACATGCAGTTGTAATGCTCACACTACCCTGGACTTGTCAGTGCCTG